>NC_056732.1:1798318212-1798428212 GCF_019279795.1 Protopterus annectens
GCATTCATTGATTAATTAATTGTTTAATGGCATTCATTGAATAATTATTTTTTTCTATATATGTGGGTACAGTTTCTTGTGTTATTTGTACTTCTTGAAGGCTGTGGCCGAGACGTCAGTTTTAATAAATCGTATTTTTTGGTGGATCTTCTTTGTTGTTGCTGCTTTCATATAGTACTAAGAAGTCTGAAAAATTATTTAGTGATTTCAATTCTCAAATAATCTAAGTTGTTTGCCAGGCAACTATCAATTTTATGAGGGACAGACCAAAATATGAGGTAAACATCTGGGCATTCTGCGACAAAATGGACAGTTGAGAGGTCTGAAACCATGAATAATCAAGCGTAAAGGCTGTTATCACCCTCACTAACACTCTTCAAGAGAAACCTTGACGCGTGAAGTTTACCCCAGGGATCACTGCAGTGGCTCTGCTGGACACTGGCGCAGGGAACTAATGGCTCTGCTGGACAGAGGCACAGGGAACTAATCTAAGGGTGTGGCGAAAGCCGACACATTCAGGCTAGGTTTATAAATGCCCTTGGGCAAATAGCCTAGTACTTACCTATGAACTTGTTGACTTTTCCTTGCTTTGTCAGTCATGTGTGGAATTTTGGTGGAGGAAGGGCTCAGTAATATGTAAGTGTTATACTATTTTACTACTTTACTGAATTACTCATGTGTTCTCTTTACTGATAATGAGTCTGTGTTACACAACAGCTGCCCAAGTTAATGTAATGAATTCCTAGTCAACAGGTTATGTGCAGCAATTATCACCTTTGTCTGAGCCTGCATAAATTTGGAGTACTGAAACAAAGGTCATTATCACATTAGCATTAAGCGCAGTTGCAATATAGCAGTGAGTCATTATCACTGTCTGGTAAAAGACTCAGCTGCTGTAATTGTTATTCACATAAGCAGAAGCAATTATCACTTTGATGAATGCATAATGCAGATTTTGTTTTTTCTGTGCTTGTAGTCAAGCCACCCACTCATTCTTCATCAACTACTTGTCCTCCAAAACCGCTGATGTTTGTTTTCCTATGTATGTATATGCATGTATATGTGTGTGTGTGTGTGTGTGTGTGTGTGTGTGTATATATATATATATATATATATATATATATATATATATATATATATATATAGTGTGTGTCTGTGCATATATGTGTATATCGATATATATGTATGTTCACAATGTATTTGCACATATATACATATACACATGAATATCAGTTTGACAGTGGCCTCTCTTGTGAGATAGGGTGATGCATCTGTAGTTCATTTAGAGGGGATTTACATGTGCCCTTTCTGTGCCCCCCTTGTCAGCTACCAACCAAGCCCTTATGCATCAAGGCCAGGAAGGTGCCTCCTCAGAGATTTGTGCCAACTGCTCTTGTGTATAATAGTTTTTTTTAGATACAAACCGAAGGATTCAGAAAAATTATCACCACCGGTGCTATTTGGCAATGTGGGATTCTACCTAGTAGAGCATCATGACTGCACACATCTTCATGAGTCCTCCACACACACACACACACACACACACACACACACACACACACACACACACACACACACACACACACACATTTTAGGTTTAAATAGAGTGCGGAACTGTGTTTTTAGCATTCTGATGACGTGTTTTACGAAAATTAAAACTTTTTATGCTAGTTCAGTTTTAATCTTTTCTGTAGCACTGGTATATAGCGAGTGGTTAACTGTTTTGTTTATCAAATGGCAGTCACTGTTTGCATTGTAGAATTTGAAAGCAGGGTTAGCATAGCAGCATAATTGCCTTTGGTGCAGAAGGCTGAGGCTTTTACTCCCACACCATGTAGATGAAGTGCTGATATTGCAGTGCCATTTTGACTGTGGATTATGTGGTGCATTTTAAGAAAGTATAGGGGTTCTACACTCCTGTGTGTCCTCCTTTGTATAAGATTCCTAGTAACTTGTTGGATTGTCAGTCATTCCCTATTGCAATATTATCAGCTTACCATTTTTAATGTAACATAGACAGTTTATTCTTCAAAGGCAGCAGGCACTGAATTTGTATATGAAACATTGAAATGTAAAGTTTTCTTAGTTACAGAGCTCTTTAAGGTAGAAATATCTGGATGACTTTTACTTCTGAAAAGATTGTGCTTTTTAAGTAGTATTGCTGTATTAATGATGGAAGTATGAGTGGCATTTTATGGTCAACATTTTTTGAAATGGGTAGCTTTATCATTATCTCATACATTTTGTTTCATTGCTTTCTAGAAAAATGTTCATTGCTTTCTAGAAAAACGTTCATGACTACAGAATTAAAATACCATTCTAACAAATTGTGATGTATTATATAAGGAATATAATTTATCATGAGGGTGAATCAAATAATACATACATGTGTGCATGGTCCTATAAATGTGTGCAAGGAGCTTATGGTTTGAAAACAGCTCAAAGGTTAACTTAATCCTCCACTGTCAGATGCATTTTCTTTTAATGTGGGTTTTCATGCCATGTCAATGAGTGTGAGTTTCAAGGGCAGAGAAGTTTACTGCTCATGCTGAGTCTGTTTTCATTGTGAGACTATATTTAGCAAATGGCTATCAGTGCTTGTGCTATTTTATTTCAATATCTGTAATAGTTGTAGAAGTAAATAAGAAAATTGGTTCCCTGTGTCTTTATTTAAAATATCTATGATTCTTTCCATGCGTTTACGTACAAGACCAGTCAAACGTATGGTCTATGGTTATCCATGTCAGTAGAAGGCCAAACCTTGTGCTAAGGATTAAGTACTGCAGTCCGCCATTCACTAATCATGAAGCAAATTAGTTGGCTAATGTTGAACATTGATTTTAGAGTGCCTGATACCTCATGTTTCATGCTATCCAAGAGGTATCCCAAGATATTCTCAGGGTCTATTGAGGTAGTATTCTTTGACTTGGAGAGTGCATTGAAGACTTGCTTGCTAGTGATAGCCAGAAGATTTATGGTCAAGGGTGTCTTCTTCAGATTCACAGAATGTAAGCAAGGTAGTAAGGATGTAAATTTCAAATGCTTTTCTTTTTGCTTGATTGACTCCCATGGGTACACATCTTCATTAATTGTCATAGGAAGTATGACTTAGCCCAGCTAAAATGTGTTTGCTGTTGGAAATGTAAGGTTTACCATTCCAAAAGGCTTAGTGTGACTGTAGTCCATAGGAGTGATCATGCATTGCCAGGTGACCCATGCTGGTGAAAGGGAGGTAGTTGTGGCTCATAGCTTGGGTGTTACGTAGGGAGAGCACAATATGTTGTACCTACAGACCACAACACTGCGGAGCATATGATGCCTAGACCCTGACAGTCATTTAATCAGCAGCATTACTGGAGGTGTAATGAGCCACTACAAGGGTTATGGGCTGCAAGGGGAAGAAGAGTAATCTTGGGTGGGGGGGGTCAAACTGATCTGTCGTAGTGTAAATGGAAAGGTATTTTGTTTTTTGACTTACGGAAGATATACTTTTGGAATGAAAATGTTCATGCATCGTGTAATTACTACCGTGGCATATACTTCTGTTCTGAGATCAGCAATATAAAGGGGCGCATGGTTTGGTCAGCAGTGTTAATGTGGATGTGGCTTGTTAAGGGGGAAGCAGCAGTCTGGGAGTTGAGTACAAATTTGAAAATCCTGGCTACACCCCTGCTGTAGAGCATATCTCCATCTCTGCAAGGTCTCATCAAACACCTGTTCCCTAATCTCACTACAGATCACAATGTCATCTACAAACATCATAGTCTACAGGGACTATTTATTTGCTTTATTTGGGAAAACTGCGAAGACTGTGCATAAAGTATGTATTTCTGTCCAGATAGTACTTACTGCAGTATTAAGTTTTCCTTGCATAAATATGTACAAAAGCAAACATCAACTAGTTTTATGTATTTATTTTCTGTTGTTGTCCAAGTTAGCATGAGAAACTTGTTAATCATTGGTGATGTTGAAACACATCAAACATTTTTTAATCCCATATCTGACAGTTTTTTTTTTTCTTTTGTTCAGTAACATCATTGATAGAGCTGCAATATACGTACTACAAAGGTAGCACTAGCCCATCATCGGATGCTTTAAGTTGTCTATTATTGAATAAGTAGGGTATGTGATGGCACACAGTGAGGACATTAGAAAATTTTTCAAACAGATTAGTAAGGAAGCAAGGTACGAGCAACATGAAGTAACAGAACTAGCTGGGTCTGTTGATGAACGTATAGAGAAAGGTGCTGTCTCTGCTGTGTTTGGGGAACAGCGAGAGACCCCACAAAGTGTATGTGCAGAAACTGATATTGGTTGTTACATTCGATCAGACAGAATTGATGACTTCATGAAATTCAGGTTACTGACACAACCATACATCCCTCCAGAGAATTACAACTTCAAAGCTGATGCATCAGACAAAAAGCGAGCATTCCGATATAGTTGGCTGTCTCAGTATTCACCGTGGCTTCGATTCTCCTCTCTTGAAAGGCCCACTCTGCTTAACTTGTGTATTATTTCCTCAGTCAGTTCACCGTGGGTTGCAAGGCAGCTTCATCACTAGTGTGTGCACAAAATATAATGCCTTCAATGAGTCTGCAAGAAATCACATGCAGTCATCATGGCACAAAGGTTCTACTGAAGATGCTGCCAATTTTTCTTGTACGACAGAAGCCAGAAACAGCTGTTATTCCACAGCTAGATGCAGCAGTAGCAAAACAAATTGCAGAGAACCGAAAGAAATTGGAACCAATTTTATCTACCATTATTTACTGTGCAACCCATGACATTCCTCTTCGTGGAAAAGAAGGCTCTGGTGGAAATTTCTGTGACTTATTAGATTTTCATATTGAAGCTGGGGACACAATATTAAAGCAGCACAGTGAAACAGCTGCAGGAAATGCTCGGTACACATCCCATAGGGTGCAAAATGAGTTGTTGGCAGAATGCGAACACGTACTTGAAATGAGATTGTTTGTGCAGCGTGGGACAATTGGATTTAGTGCATTGGCAGATGAAACTGCAGATATCTCGGGCATTGAGCAGTTGTCATTGGGCATTCGGTTTGTTGATGGTGATTGTATTACAGAAGAGTTTCTGGGTTTTGTTCCCATTGTTGCGAGAGATGCACAGTCTGTATCAAATGTCATTGTCAGTGAATGCATAAAGTACGGTCTAGACTTGGAAAATTACTCGGACAAGGCTATGATGGCTGCTCCATAATGGCAAGCATCCAGAATGGTGTTCAGGCAAAGATTCGTGAAAAGTATCCAAAAGCAGCCTTTATCCACTGCACTCTTCATGCACGTTTCTTATTTCTCTCTTCATTATTGCAAATTACTCATCAAACAATAAGGTGATTTCAAGCAGCACAAGCAAAGGATACTGTCTGCAGTACCCACGGTTAATGAAAATTCTGAAAATTAAACATGGAATCGCACATGTACAGAGCAGCAGCAGCATAAAGACAGTAAATAAAAAAGAGTTAGTGAAATATTTATAAGGCTGTTAGCGCAGGGAGATTTTTAGTGAAAATTGACAAATCCTTGTTCTGATGCACTATCTTAGAGCCGGATCCACACAATACAGGTAGAAGCAGATGAAACCATGATATCCACTTAAGCAGCAAAGGTTAAGTGGAGTGATAAGAGGAAGGAGTTTAGTATGGCCAAGAGGGGTGACTCCCTGGACTTCTGAAGTATTACACACTGCAATAAAAGGATTTGTAATTATTAAAAGTTTATGATGGTTCACCAAGAAGTTTACCTGGGCCATTTTTGTTGTCACAAAGGTCAAAGGCATATACAAAAATATGTTCGAAAATTAAAAGTATAGCACAATAACAAGTTCACATATGTGCTTGCTAGTCTGTTGAGCCATAAGGATCATTCGAAATCTATAACAGCATTCCCCTTGTATAGCTCACATTTTATTAACCCTGAGGCAAGCTGAATATTAACATGATGTTTCTGTGTAAGAGGGACAAGGCTACTAAAATCTGGAATGAAATTAGGCTTATCCATCCAGATTATGGTTAAGTACAGTAAGAAGTCTACTTTGCTTTATGTGGAGAGGAAGATCATTCCAAAGAAGTGGGAGTCTAGTTGATAAACATCTGTCCTTCCCACATTTATGTTGCAGTACAGATTGACACCTGTTGAGCGACTGTTTATACCCTCATTGCAATTATGAATGTGCAGGAGTTTTGACAGGACTATGAGGTTATGCACGTGTAGCACAAATCTGTCCTCAGTAGCCTTTGAGACCAAGAAGAGTGGCAAGGCTTGGAGGTGGTCCACATAGTTTTGGATTTATGCACTTGATGGATGTTGACATTTAAAATATGCCTTTAGGTGGTAAAATTATATCCAGAATGTGGAACAAATGCACAAAGCAAGGAGGATGGCCTCCCTGTTGTAGAAGTAGCAGACCACAAAAATCACAAAAACAGATAGGCCAAAGAAGAGCCATAAAGACGATACAGTGAACTATTGAGGATAAGAAAGAAATGATGTATTGTTACTATTATGTAAACAGCCCAGAATTTCCAGACACAAGGTATATAAAAGATTGAGAGACATTACAGGAATGAAACTGTCAGAAGCTTCTAAAAAAAATGTGCCTTAATTACAAGAGATGCATGAAACACTGTATGTATAGACCAAGAAACTTTGATCCGTTTGAAAAAGGAGCATCCGAGGAGGTATGAATATATAAATAACAAAACCTAGAACTTTTGTAAAGTGTAAAAAAAAGAAATATAGACATGGGGAAAATATTTGATATGGTGCAATATTCATGTAAAGGGCAAAGCCAACTTAATCAGTATAAAGAAGGCAGCCCCAAAGATACTCAACGAGAAATACAGGCAAGGCATCCAGATATGCAACATTTCACAAGTCACAGAGGGAATGTAGAAAATAAGATTAATAAAGTAGAATTAAAAAGCAAAACAGAAGTATAAGTTATGGAGTGCCTGGAAAGTGAAGGATTTGGTGTAGGTACCGTGTAACACACAACACAGGTTACCTCACAGCATGATGTAATGAGTTCCCAAAGTAAGGAGAAACAGGAAGATCAGGAGACATCTGAACAACAAATGTGGACATGGGAAAGAAAAGAGATTTAATATAGTGTGATTTCTATGCAAAGGAGAAAGCAAAACTAATCAATACAAAAAGAACAGCAGCAATGATATTTGAAGACACATACAGACAAAGGAATCTGGAGATCGAAAACTTGACAACAGAGAAAATACAAAGACAAATAGAAAAAGTAGAAAAGGAGACAGTAGCGGAAAAGTTATACTAGTAGAAACTGAGGTTATGGAGTACTCCAATGCCATATGAATATATTAGTAATTTTCACAGGAAACCCGTATAAGTGTTCACTTGAAGCTGGGCAACAACAGAAGGAACAGGAAACTGTAACTGTGCAAAGTGTGCAGTCAATGTTGAGGAGTGATACTGATAGGCCAATGAGTTCCCTTATGTCAGAGCAATGGGTGACATCGGATGAAACAGTGTGCCACAGGAAGATGCTACAGAACTTTGTATAGAATGCTCACTGCAAATGGAAAACAAAAAATGTGTCCTCAGTTTAGAAGAAAATGAGCTAAGAGTTGCTTGATTTGGCAGAGAGAGACATTATTAAGATAAATTATGAAAACAGACTTCAGAAGGTCAGTAAAACCCAGAAAGTTTGTTTGATAAAACAAGTGAAACAAGTAATTAGGACTGTCCATAGAGATTCATGCGATATAACAGACGTAAACAGGCTATATTACTATGAAGATAATTTGATAACTGATAACGCTTTTGAGCCATAAGAACACAGGGTAGTGAGAGAAAAGAAGGTGAGAAAGTTAATGCCATCATGGAAACAAATATCTATAAAGCAATTGAGACAGGTGTTGTCACTGTGTCACAGAAGAGGGAACAGATTTACAAAAATACTTACAAAGATAGATGTGATAAAGGTAGTGCGCAGTATTAGAACAGCTTAGGATGTATCATATACTATCGCAAATAAAGTACAAATCTCAGCACAGGAAGAATAAATTAGTAGATACACAAATAAATATAAGGGAAAAGTACAAAATAAGCAATTTATTGATGACCCAACAATTTTTTCGAGAATTTGGAAATGAGCTAAAAGGAACTGACAAAAAGATACATTTTGGAGAAGTACTTACGAAGATCATGCGCAACATAACAAAGATGCTAAATGGATAGAAGTAAAATAATAACAAGTTTAAAGGGCCAATTTATAAAATGGGATGACTTAACAGCCAGAGATTAACACAAAGTCAAATCCTATAATTGGAAAACCCCAGGCTCAGATGTAGTACATAACATCTTCCTAAAAGTATTAACATCGTTGCACGAAGATTTATCCACAAGTAATAACTATGTATATACGCACCCCAAACAGGCACCAACCGAACTAAGAGGAGGAAAAACAATGCTCCTACTTAACAGTGAACTTGCATGCTACCCTAAACCAGTAACTTGCCTCGTTTCTGACGATGTATAAACTCTGCACTGGAACTGATGCTGACAGAGTTTATAGTCATTTAGAAGAAAACTCAATCATGGCAGTAGAACAAATGGGCAATACAGAAGGTCATATGGAACAAAGGATCATTTGTTAAAGTCATACTAGTTTACTGTAAAAGAGGCGAGAATCTAAGTAGGGCATGGACTAACTTCAAAAAAAGAATCTGATAGTATCCCACACATTCAAGGACAAGAGTGGTTAAAAATGTAACATACACTTTACATACACTTTACACTAATCGACTACATTACAGTGATGTTGATGAGGAAACAGTGGCAGACCTCTTTGCAATTAAACTATGATAAAGGACAAATTATTATTCCAGGGATAAAAATTAAATGGGGGGAATTCTGGGGTGACTGTCAGTGACACCACTGCTATTCTTTCTTGCCCTATAATTTGGATTGTAGAAAGCAACAGCGTGTAAAGACCAAGTTGTCAAAACATTTTCAGATGATAACAGAATGACATGACTATTTGGTCTTGATACATGTGCAAAAGCAACCTTCAAAGAAGGACAATTGCAGCATCAAGAAAAGAATTTGGGACAAGAATGTGATATGAAAAAACTTGAGCAAGAGGGAGTATATAACTATTTGACAATAGATTAAGGATCAATAAAGCATGAACAAATGCATGTAAAACCTGGTAAGGAGTATTTTGGAAAACTTAAATTAATCCTGAAAACAGCATTGACTTCTAAGAACAAAATTCACGCTGAAACTCAGTTTGTTCTTCCTCTCCCAAATTACAGTTGTGAGATGATTGGCCCCAAAACGTGTTGGATAGATTAAACAGGAAAACAAAAAGGATGCTTCATGCTCTCCAAATGATTTATAAAAAAAATTAGTGCATACCAACATTATATATCCCCCCTTCTGAAGGAGGGACGGGCCTCCTTGAAACTGATTACATGTACAGATCTGCAATCCTGGGATGCACACATCTGACCTCACAAGACACAACATACTGAAAGTTTTGAAACATGATTAGAATAACTATTGGTTTTGTTCACATTTTTGTGAAAGATGCACAGACTATGCATTCATTGACAATGACATTTGATACAAAGTACGGCCTAGACTTGGACAAGTTACTCGGACAAGGCTATGATGGCTGTTTCATAATGGCAAGCATCCAGTGTTCAAGCAAAGATTCGTGAAAAGTATCCAAAAGCAGCCTTTACAAGGTTTAGTCTGAGAAGCACAGCACAGTGGATAGTCAGTGTGATCTGAATGATGGTCCTGAAATATAGAGTGCTGTTGACGTTATCAAGATTAATTTTGTTTCTGTGACAGTCCAAAATGATGAGCATTGGTACCAAATATACCTCTTCTGTGGAGACATGATGGACCGAGAAATATAAATCCATTCATGTGTTTAGTCAGAAGTTTGATAAAATATTTGACTGCCTGGATGATCTTCAAAAGATTGCTGTCAGTGAAACCAGACAAAATGCACTTGCAGTATTTTACTCAATGCTTGCTCTTCATGCATATTTCTTATTTCTTATTCCATTATTGCAAATTACTCAACAGTTCTGAGCCCATTGCCCAGATGTTGCAATCTGTTCAACTTGGTAAAGGTTGAACAACATATCAACAGTCTCATTGAAATAGAGCACATTAGGAATGACAATCTCAGTAAGGCAAGAATCAAGATCACTAGCAGATAAAGCCATGAGTAAACCGTTTATATGCACACCCGGAACAGACACCAACCTAACTAATAAGAAAAAATGATCCTACTTAAGCCTGAACCTGCAAACGTCCCTGAAAATTATAGGCCAATAACTTGCCTCCTGACACTGTATAAACTGTACACTGGAATTTATGCTGACTGAGTTTATAGTCATTTAGAAGAAAGCTCAGTTATGGCAATGGAACAAAAGGGCAGTAAAAGAAAGTCATACGGAATAAAAAATCATTTATTGTTAAAGTCATAGTGGAGAATAAGTACAACATGGATTGACTACAAAAACATTTGATAGTATCACACATTAATGTATAAAAGAGCACTATAAAATGTATAACATACACTTTACACTGATCGATTACATGACAGTGACCATGAAACAGTGGCAGAGCACTTTGCAATTAAGCCATGATGAAGGACAAATTATTATTTCAGGGAAAAACTTCAATGGGGAATACTCCAGAGTGACTCTGTTACTGCTGCTACTCTGTTTTGCCCTATAATTTGGATCGTAGAAAGCAACAGTGTGTAAAGACCTCTCATCTTCTCTTTGTCAATGATTTAAAACTGTACAGCTCAGAGGAGGAACTGAAAGCACATCTGCACGTCAGACGATATAAGAGAGTGTCATTTAGTCTTGATAAATGTGCAAAACAAACCTTTAAAGCAGGAAAACTACAGCACCAAGAAAACATCAGTTTGGTACAAGAATGTGATATAAAACAACTTCATCAAGAGTACAAATATTTGGGAATGGGAACTGATAAAACAATCAACAATAAAACATGAGCAAATGAAAATCAAAATTACTAAGGAATACTTTAGATGACTTAAATGAATCCTGAAAACAGCATTTACATCTAGGGGAACACAATCCAAGCTATAAACCAATTTGTTCTTCCTGTCCTAAATTAATTTTGTGTGTTTGACTGACCTCAGTGTTGCATAGATTATATAGGAAAACAAGGATGCTTCTTACTCACCAAATGATTTATAAAAAATCAGTGCATTAGCATACCAAGATTATATGTTTTCCACATTCTGACGAAGGGATATTCCTCCTTGAAATTGATTACATGTACAGATCTGCAGTCATGGGACTCCACACATCTGCTGACCTCACAAATGTAGTGAACGTTTTGAAAAATGAGAATAAATCTAAGATACATGACTTCTCTGCTTTTCATTGCTTAGGCTTGCAGAAGCATATCGGCATCAAGCAGAAATGGAAATCAAACTAGAAGTAGATAAAAATCGGGCAGCAACTGAATGTACCAAGAAACAAAAGAATACAAGGTCGGTGATGGACCAATTGAGAAGATGAAAAATGTGGAAAATGCATAAATATAGTTGCAAGTATAGAACACTTCTAGAAAAACCTCATGCTAATCAGGAACAAAAGCAGGAATGGTCAAGGCAAGGTGAATTCGAACTAAGAGAGGAAAGGTCAATATTGGCGGCACAAGATAGTGGACTATCATGTACACATTGGTTTACAATGTCCATTGCACATGTGGGAGAAACAGACAAATGTAGGTTTTGTAAAACAGAACTGGAAACGGTTGAAGTTGAACACCTTGTTAATGGCTGCAACATACGGTAGAAGGACACTGTATACTGACAAGCATAATAATGTGGCAAGACTGTTGTACTGAGCATTGTGCAAACATTATGGTACTGAAGTGGCTTAAAAACACTGGAAACATAAGCTGCAATTTAAGCATCATAGAAAATGCTAATGCCTACATCACATGGGATCATCCTCAATTACAAACCGCTCAAAAGACAGATGCTAGAAAACCAGATATTAGTGGTCCAAGAGAAGAAGACAAAAGTAGCATTGATCATTGAACTCTACACACCCACTGACTGCAGTGTGTTATGTACAGAGAGACACAAAGTCAAACTCCTACTATATCAGGATTTGCAGGCAGAAATGAGAGCAGTGTGGAAGAAAGATACCCAGGCAGTTCCAGTAGTAGTAGGAGCAATGGGTCTTATTAAAAAAGAATATACATTCGTATTTAGACATGTTACCAATTAATGTAACTCCATACCAATTGCAGGAGGACTGAGGAGTCATTACTGGGCAGTGCACATTCATTGCAGGTACTCTGAAGAGCACTTTGGCAGACATCAAAGATTGATGACACCGTACTGATTTTGTGAACTTTTAATCATACTTTGATTTAGGAATGCAGTACATTCCTGTCACGATGATAGAAACCGCAAAGATTTGCTCTATCCACTTTCTAAGGAGGTACTACAAGGTAGGTAGGGAGATTTATGTGTGTCATACCTGTCAAATGTATAGATTTTCAGTGTCCAGATTTCTGCTTTATATTTCTAGTCTGTGTGTGTGTGTCTGAAATGACCTACTTAGAGTTAGCAGGTGGAATTTATTTTCAAGGAATTGAGAGCTTCAAGGGAAGATAAGTTTACTGCTGCTCATCATGCTAGGTTTGTACAAATGTGCAACTCTTTTGTTTAGCAAATGGTATCATTGTAGTATAGAATTTTAAAGCAGTGTTAGTAGCACAGCAGGTAGCATACTTGCATCTTGCTACAGAGGGCTGTAGCTTCTACTCCCACAGCATGTAAATGTGTATTTTAAGGGGATGGGGTGCTGCAGTCCTGTCCTGAGTATGTCCCTTTGGTGCCTAGTAACTATGAACCTAGTTTTCAGCTTGTTACATATTCCCTGTTGCAATATACCAGCATACCATTTCTTTTAATGTAACATAGGCAATTTATTCTTCTAGGGCAATGGGCACTGCATTTGTAGATGAAACACTGAAATGTATGTTTTATAGCAACAATCTCTTCATTAGTTTCAGATCTTTGTAATGTGGAATTCAGATGACTTCTTCAGACTGCAGAGATTGTGCATATGGAGTAATATTGGTGGATTATAATGATAGAAGTTTGAGTGGCCTTTTATGTTTGAAATGTTCTGAACTAGGCAGTTTGTCATTACTGGTTCATATGTTTTGAATTGTTTCACTGCTTACTGGAAAATGTTCAAAACTGTAAATTTAAAATACACTCTAGCAGGTGGTGCAGGTGCTGTACAAGGGATATAATTCAATTATAGTTTCATAGGTAGGTACTAGGCTATTGGGCCTATACAAGCCTAACCAAAGGTACCCTGGCTTTCGCCACCCAAGAAAATTATTTTCCAGTGCCACTGTCAAGCATAGCCACAGAAGTGATCCCCGGGGTGAATTTCCTATCTCCCATCAGGAACATGAATCACCATACTTTTGCATGGGCCTAAAAATGTGTGCATTTGATATGCTTTGAAAATGGCCCAAAGGTAAACTTAACCTGCCACTGCCCAGATGCATTCTCTTTGAATGTGGGTTTCAGTGCTGTTTCCATCAATGTGAGTATCAAAAGCAGAGAAGTTTTAATGCTAAGTCTGTTTTCATTGCAAGACTGTTGCTTTGTTTAGTAAATGTGAAATGCGTGCTGCAGTGTTTCTGCTATAAAATTTGAAATAAAAGTTGTGAATTAAATCCAAATATCTGTAATCATTGTAGAAGTAAAGCATAAGACAGTATGCATACTGATAGATTTGAACAGTGTCTGTGGCAAATGGTGAGAAATAACCAAGTAATGGGACACTGCTGGAATGGCTATGTGTGTGTGTGTGTATGTGAGGGACTGTGTGGGGGCGGGGCTGTGTGGGGTAGGGGGAGGGGCAGTGGGGGGGGTGGCTATGTGGGCGGGGCTACATGGGCGGGGCTCTGGGTTTTGCACCCCCCTGGAAAAATTCCTGCGGGCTCCCTTGCATCCACCCCATACAATACAGGCTAGTCCCTTTGGTGAATTTTTTCACTTGTATAAGCTATGTAATACTGAAGAGTATCTCAAACAAGAACTAGATACAACTATAGACATGTTTACAAATAGGGGCTATGATGTGAAGGCAATACACGATAGTTGGTAGAAATTCATACACAGAATTAATGGATGCAAGAAAAGTAACCAAGACAGACAATACATTGGGGCTGGGCATAAGAAAGAGACAAATTAAAATATATTTTTTGTTACAACATACAGTTGCCTTAGTCCCAAAATAATAGATCAAGTTAGATATTTCTGGAAATATATATCTTTAAGGGATGCTTCAGAGTGGTTCAATAAAAAACTAGTATTTTCCTACTGAAAAGGAAAAAGTATACAGATTTTTTTTGGTAAGGGGTAAATTCAGTATTCCATCTCCCAATATACCATGTAGTTTAACAATGTGTGGTACATTTGCCTGTGGCAAGTGCAAGGCTTGCAAGTATGTAATAAAAATCTTTCCTAGAATAAATAATGTTTCTTTTTAGAACCTGTGGCAATTTTACTTGCAACACTGAAGGCATTATATATGCCTTGAGATGTCCTTGCAACAAATTTTATATTGGAGAAACAAAAAGGTTTTTTAAAACTAGAATTCTAGAGCATGTGAGGGATACTGCTAATAAAAAAAGCAGGCAGCTATCTATATAGCTGAACATTTTAGTTTGTTTCATGATGGAGAAAGTAAAGGGTTACAAGGCACTGTTTTGGAAAAGATACAAATATCTAGATTTGATGTTTCTTTTATTAAGAAACGGTTGCTTTTAAAAGAATCTACTTACATTTTAAAATTTGACACCCTGTCTCCAAGGGGGCTAAATGAAGAATGTAACTGGGGAGTACTTCTTTAATTGTATGATTGTTTAATTGATGTATTTGTATGTATTTGAATATATGGGGCAAGTTTTTTACTTTGTGTTACACTCCTTGAAGGCTTTGGCCGATACATCAGTGTTTCATTAAATGTGTTGGATACACTGGTAGTTGTTTCTTTTTTGCTGTAAGGCAACTTTTTATTTTGTGCATCAGTTATCTAGGACTGAGCCTGACTTGTACTGATGCTGTAAAGGATTATGTAAACATTGTGTGAAGTTGAGTGGGATAACTGTCTTTTTTGTTTATTTTTTGCTGGAAGAAACCTGTGTTTTGTTACATCTCTGGATCCAGTGTGGTTTTGACTCTTATACTGGTAGAAAATGCGGGTAGTTTGTCAAGGAACCTGCAAATATATACACTTGTTATTTCTGCTCACAACAGCCTGGATTATTTGAGTTACATTTTCTCTATGGAGTTTGTAAATAATGGAAATTTGCTCCTTTTCCTGGAGCATTCACTTCCTGATGAGAGTTATGCTTTCTACTGTATTTGCCTTTTGCTGACAGTTATGAAGAATTTGGTAAAAGCCTTAATGGAGTCCAAGGCAAAGACTAATCAGAAGCTGTTGAGCTTCATCAACAATTATTGACACCGATTAATGTGATAGTTACAACCAGAACTGCGTCTGCTATACAGAAATCTAAACTGAGTAGAATACTCTTCTCCAACAAACTGGAGCAGCATTAAAAACTTGCATGGGGGATGATTACACTGACTGAATAGTTTAAAAAGAACTATTAGCAAGGGCTGGAGTGACTTCTAAAGTGCAAGCCATAAAATTTCACAAATGGACTTTTAATACTGACAAGCTGGTAAGAGAGCAGATGCATGATGTAAAAATTAAGAGTTACGTACTCACCATAACTAAGCATCTGTGTTGGCTATTTTCATTTTTTCTCAACATATGGGTTACGGATCTGGCCTCAGATCCAACTCTGAGGCTACAGACTTCAGATCCAACTCTCAAGCTCCTCCCTCTAACCATAATGCCCTAGTCCACTCCAATACCTCAAATTGTGTTTGCTGCCTTAAAGGCCCTAAAACATAAGAGGAAAAGGGAACAGAAATAATACCAGGGCTCAAACCTGGAAGAACAGGCTCCAGAAGATGATAGGAAGGGGGAAGGAGGGGGAAGAGTTGAGTAAGAATTAAAATGGACAGCACAGATGCCTAGTTATGGTAAGTACTTAACTTTAATATCAGATGTTGCCCTTTTCATTCTTCATCAACATATGGGGCAGAATCCCCAGCTACATAGATCTTGGCTGGCCTTTATGGAAGGATATTCCAGAAAACTGCTGAACCAAATGCAGCTCTGCTTAAGGAAATTATGTCCAATTTGTAATGAGTGACAAAGGTATGGGCATTAGACCCTGTGGCTGCTGCGCAAATACCATCAATGAAAGTTCTAGACCAGAAAGCAGACAAGGTGGCCATGGATCTGGTTGAATAAACTTTAGTTGGTTTTGGCTGGGAGAGACCATGTTGGGAATATATCCAGAAAATGCAATTAGTTATTCACTTAGCCAATAGAACTTTAAAAATTGGAAAACCCACCTGACTAGATGAAAAAGAGATACAGCTGGTTCATTTTTCTGAAATCTTTTGTTCTATTTAAACAGAAACATAGTTTCTCTATGAACATCTAAAAGATGTAGCATGTATTCTCCTTTGTTCAAGAATTTTTTAAAGAAAACTGGTAAATGTATGGTTTGATTTATATTTGATTCAAAAGCCACTTTGGTAGGAAAGAAAGATTGGTTCATAAAGTACCCCTGTCTTTAAGAAAAACAATGCAAGGAGGTTTCAGTGAAAAAGCCTGGAGTTCAAAAATCATTTTAGTGGATGTAATAGCAACTAAGAAGGCTGTTTTCCAAGACAAGAGTTTCAAGTCAGTTTTCACTGAAGGTTCAAAAGGTTGCTGAGTTAAACCTTGAAGCACTACTAAGTGCTGCCAAGGAGGTGACGGATCTTTCATTGGGATTCTGAGCAAAAAGGTGCCCTTTAGAAAAACCTTAATCAATTTGGAAGCAGCCAAGCAAGAAGCATTATCTCCTGAGTGCAAATTTGAAATGGCTGCCAACTGTACTTTAATTGTAGCAAAACTAGCACCTTCTTTAAAAAGAGAAGCTAAAAACTCCAGGACAGCAGAAACAGTGGGCAATAAAAGGATCGATGTCATTTTTCAAGGCCCAAATTGAGAACCGTTTCCATTTACTCTTGTAAATTCTCTTAGTGGAATCTTTCTATGAAGACATAAGTATATCATGAACTGGGGAAGAAAGCCTGGGCTGTCCAGCTATTAATGGAACTGGAGAAACCATGTGATTAGTTTGAGGAATGAGATACTGGGATGTTTTATCCTTGAGGGGTGAAACAGAAGGTCTGGACTGGGGTCCAGTATCCAAGCAGGATAATGAAGATGAGACCAAAGAGAGGGGGACCAGACCTGGCAAAACCAAAACAGGGTAATAAGGATGACCAAGCTCTTCAACTGATTAGCTTTCTGTAAGAATTTTGGAATCGGAGGTACTGGAGGACACTTGTAAAGGAAACCAGAAGGTCAACATGGACTAGACCACCTCTCAGGGACTCCCCCTGAGAGGGGATCAGGGCAAAGTACCTGCTGCATTTGTTGTTGTGGGGGAGAAGCAAAATGACTGCAGCAAGGTTGGCTGCAATGACGGAAATTTTTCTTTACCACCAAAATGATTGAGAGATCACTAGTGATGCATCAGAATGGACCTGCTGAGTTGTCTGTTAGCACATTGGATTTCCCCAGAATGTGTGTTGCTAATAGAAAGCAGTTGAAGATCACCCACTGCCACACTCTCATGGCTTCTTGGCAGAGGGGCTAAGATAGAGTTCTCCCCTTGTTTGCTGATACACCAGACCACAGACATGTTGTTGGTTTGGATTGCAGTGGTCTCTAGAGGAAGATCATCTTGAAATGCCTTCAATGCTAATAGGACACTTTCATCTCTAAGATACTGACATGTGAATTGGTCTCTTGACAGACCACATACCTTGGATCTTCCTTCCCAAGAAATGCCCCCCCCCCCCCCCAGTTGGGAGGCATCCGTGGTTACTGTGGCCAGTGAGCGAGACAGAATGAAGGGGTGTCCAATGTCATCTGACTGGCTCCAACATTGAATATGGTTTTTGCATACCAGAATAAGTTTGACCAGAAAGCAAAGAGGCTGTCGAAGAATAGACCACTGAACAGCTAGAGTCCATTGAAGAACACACATATAATAATGTGCTAGTGGGACTAAAACTATAGATGCTGCTATGGAATCTAGGGCCTAAAGGATAAGTCTGGGAGGAGGAGCAGGACAAGAGAGAATTTGATGAACCTGGGACTTGATTGTACATATTCAGTGTGGAAGTAAAGAAGCAATCTGACTGATTGTGTTTAGATGAGCTCCAATGAACTCCAGGCTCTGTACTTGTATTAGTTTGGATTTGTAAATATTGATTTTAATGCCTAGTGTTTGGCAAATTTGTAGCAAACAGTCCCTGGACTGTTCTAGCAGATGCATGGTTGGGGTGTTGAGGAGCCAGTTGTCTAGGTATGGAAGCACTCTGAATCTCTGCAGTCTCAGGTGAGCTGCTACTACTGTCATGCACTTGGTAAATACCCTGGGGGCTGTAGTGAGTCCAAAGGACAGGGCTCTGAACTGATAGTGACTGGCTCCCAACTGAAAGCACAAGTGTCTTTGGGAGCAGCTGTTTATTTTGATGTGATAGTATGCTTCTCGATCATAGATCAAGCACATCCCATCATCTTTGTCTAAAAGAGGTAGAATAGGTTCATAGGTTAGTATTAAGCTAACTGCCCTTGCAAGCTATTTTAAGCCTAGCCAATTATCCCTTGTGAGACTCAAACCCTGCACCTTGTGTTTGTAAGACAAACACCTTAACCATTAGGCCACCCTCCCAACAATGGACTGAACCACGACCATTCAGAACTTTGACTTCCTCACATATTGGGTCAGATTGCTTAGATCCAAATTTGGTCTTGGGTTTCCAAGAATCTTTTGTTATAGCAGCCCAGGGTGCAAGGACAAGCATCCCCCGACTGTCTCCAGAGGTGGGCAGTTGGGGAGCACTTCAGGAGTGCTGAAAAGGTCTATCTAGGAAAGAATCTGGAAACCATAATTTTGCAGGCCTCCTCTGTTGTGAGGATGGTGTCTTCCATTTCAGCTGTCTTGTCCGCCTGTGAGTGAGTTGTCTCCGTGAATCCTGAAAAGATCCCTGGGAATTATGGAACCACATTTTCTTGCCTCCTCTTCGATTCCTTGAAAAGGATTGTTGAGGGGTAGAAAAGTGAATCCCTACAACAGACTCTTTCATTTCTGTTCCTTGTGAGAAAGCATTTCTTTCACAGAAGGGCCAAACAAGGATGTTCCGTCAAAAGGAGCATTGATTAAATAAGACTTTTAAAATGCTCCACAAAATGGTAATGCCTGAACTGGTGGCCCATGAGGTGCCTCCTGCTGCATGAGAAATCAACCTCATAGATGCATTGGGAATAGATAAGAGTGGCTACTTGAAAGCTCCTTGGTCAAATCTGTCTGCAGTCTTGTAAAGTGCACCAGATATTTCAGGGACCTTAAGCCAAAGGACAATGAAGCAAAAACATACTTTCCATACCTCTCCAAAGCCCTGGACTCTCTGTTGGGGGGGGGATAGAGGAGCTCTGTTCTACTAGCTCCTTCTTGGTGGCTTCCACCACAACTATTGCATCAACAGGGACTCCTTTGCTCCAATGGGGCATATTTTTTGCAGGAGCTAAAATTTTATCTGAATGACATCTGGTTTAACTGAATCTGGTTCTTTCCATGCCCGGCAAGAGACCAGATTGATGAGCTCAATGGCTGGGAAAGTCACCCAAAACATAGATGGGTAAGCACCAAAAGCCTCCAGAAATACTGACTCTCCAGGAAAAGGATTATCTTAGGACCAACCACCTTTCTGCTTAAGGATGTCCAAAATGTCACCCAAAACGTAGATGGGTAAGCACCAAAAGCCTCTAGAAATACTGACTCTTCAGGAAAAGGATTATCTTAGGACCAACCACCTTTCTGCTTAAGGATGTCCAAAATGTCTCCAAATGAGACGTCAGCAGGTGGTGATCTCTGGGGCCCTTCCCCTTCATCAAAGTCAGTATCTTCAGTCAGAGATTTCAAAGGGGAATCTAAGTGCCTCCTTTTACACATTCTCTTTCAGTGAACCTCCTCAGCAGGATGCTCTGGAGAGGTGTCAGAAGAGAGGGTTAGTTCCTCTAGGGTGGATGCTAGTTGGTACTGGCTGTCCTTGTGGAGTAGGTCTGATAACATCAGAGCTCAGAACCATAGGAGGAAAAGTTTAAGATCAGAATATGTATGAGGAATCGGATCTCTTGAATGAGAGAACACCTTCTCCACAACCTCAAAGGCCAATGGACCAGGAGAAGCTCTGGTCAGCCACACTGGAGCCAAGAATTTCAGAGCAGGAAAACCACAACTTTGTCTGGATCTATGCCTTGAGGAGGGAGATGGACCTGAACTATCTAATGCCATGGCTCTGAGAGGGAAGGGCTCTTACACTATCACAGTAGATCCTGGCCCCATGTGTCTGACACCAGCGCTTTGGCTCTGAGACTTCTACTGGTCCAAGGGAATGGGAGTATAATTGGTTAGGGAAAGCATTATGGTTGAAGATGTAAATATCTTGAGTTCTGACACTGACACTCTTGGAACTCTGTGATCCTGGAGTTCAGAAACAGTAGGCTGGATTGGAGAAGAAGATACAGCTGTATGGGAGGTAGCAGGAAGGCTCAAGGATCCATTGGAAGACTGAGATGGTACAATCTCCATCTGGATCTGAGCTCTGAGGGACTTTCTCATCATCCTATCCACTTCCACTTCAGAAAGACTCCTGGAGGACCTGACAGATGAGGTAGTAGACTGATTGCAGGAATGTTTTCTCGGGGTTTGAATTTGATTTTTCGAGAATAGAGCTGTGCAGAAATTGAGTTGTCCATGAAGTCTGGAGAGAGAGCTTTCGGCATATAATAAGTGCTAGGAGTTGGATCTGATGGTTTTGGATCCGTAGGTTGAATAGTGGGACTGAATGAAATAACTACTGGATCTGAAGACAGGATCCACAGTTTTTTTCCTCAGGATCCAATAAACTTTTTTGTGGAGGCTCTGAGGATGAAGAGGTCTTCTGAGACTTGGGGGAGATCATTTCCTATGCTTTGATGGAGCCTTGGATAGTTTGCTGGGGGAAAAAGATGGAGGCAATAACCCTTTGAGGGCTAGTTTGTTTTTCCTTTCTGCAATAGCCCTCAAGTTAAACACGGCATAATTGGTACAGTTCGTATCCAGCTGTGCTGCTCCCAAACAAACACACTCCCTGTGGGCATCCAACTTCAGAATTTTGTGCCCACAGGAAGTGCATTTTTTAAAACCTGTAGGCTTCTTAGCCATAGTAGCTATCAATAACAGAAAAAGGGATAGATAAGAAAATAAAATATAGCTTTTTTTTAAGACAGACTAAGACTATAGAAATAGGACAACCAACAATGGCAGTTAAAAATATCCTGTCTATCTGGGTAAGAAAAAAGGAATAGGAAAGGGGTATATATACAGTAAGGTATCATTAATGGCACGTAAAGTTACCTTGCTAAGGTACAGAGCTAATGGATAGAAGAAACCTGAATCTAAGAGGGAGGAACTACAAAGTAATTAGTTAATGGGAGCTTGAAGTGAAAAGATTTTAATATGCAAAAAACACTTACTACACAACCCAAAAAACACTAGTAGATCCACATCTGTGTGAGATGGAGGCAAATGAAATCCGGGGTATTAGGAGTGGACTAGGGCATTGTGGGTAGAGAGAGCATCTTAAGAGCTGGATCTGAAGTCTGTAGAATGTGGCAAAATCATATCCGTGGTCGGATCTGTAAACCATGTTAAGGAAGAATGAAAAGGATAACATCAGATCATACCTTAAAGCTGTGGTTAAAACCAGATCATAACAGTAAAATTAAAATGTTACACATTCTACAAGTGAACAAATTTAATACAGCATTAGCTAGCAATTTGATAAAGTGGGTGTTAAAATGTGAACTCAAGAACTCTGTTAACTTATTAAGTTTAAAATAACACACACTAGTTAACAGCACATTTTTAAAATCTGAACTGCCTGCTTCTAAATCTGAAGTCGCAGCATGAAATTTACCATCTCCTGTGAAACAAAAAGTAGCACTTAATGAGTTAAATTGAATCGGATACTGTGGGAGGGAATCACATAGCCACATTCTGCCTCACTAATGCTGAACAAAATAATAGTGGAAATGTGAAAACTGACATGCATGCTACAAATGAAAATGTAAGTTATGTACCTAGCATTAGATTTCTCTGGTCTCTCTCCAGAAACTGGAACTGCAGGGTTGGTGCCTTTGGCACCCTTTGGTGATGGCAATGAGCTTCTCACATTCTCCAGCTCCTCCTTTACCCATAACTCCCTGATACATAGGCACTCCCCAGATCGAGTGTGCCAGCATAATGTGAATTACAAAAAACTTCTAAACAGGAACCATATTAACAATAGAGTAAAAATAGAATGAACAGAACAACCTACCTACAAGCACCAAAGAAAATTGACAATTTGGAGGGTAATGTGTTTGGGTTGTTCCAGTGCCCATACGGACACCAGAGAAATCTAACAGTAAGTAAGTACATAACTTACATATTTCTCGGGTTCTGTCCAGATACTGGAACTGCAGGATAGAGTCTCCAACTTACCAGAGTAGCCTAAGCCATCAAACCTGCCAGAATGCTTGCTCCAAAGGATGCCCTCATTCTAGAGAGAGTATCTAGACTGTAATGCTTAGCAAGGATGTGCAGTGAAGACCAAATAGTGGCAGCTGTTATCTCTTATAGGTTCATAAGTGTGTACTAGGCTCATGGCCCTGAGGCCTTTACAAGCCTAGCCATAGGATTACCCTGGCATAGTGCAACCCAACCTTAGTTCCCACTGCCTCTGTCGAGTACAGCCATTGGAGTTATCCCCGGGGTGAATTTTCTGTTTCTCATCCACTCATCAAGATTTCTCTTGAAGAGGGTCAGCGAGGTGCTCTGCTTGACATGTATGGGAAGTCTGTTCCATAGCATGGGCAGTCACTGGGTTATGAACCTGTCCCTCCAGCATGTTCTGCTAATTGTGGTAATGAGGCTGAGGTCGCTGGAGCGTGTGGTGTGGAGGAATTGGGATTTCTTTAGATGTAGCATTTCTAACAGAGCTGGGTCAGACATGGCTTTGTAAGTCAAGCAGAGATTGCCTCTAAGTGGGCGATATGAGACAGAGAATAGTTAGAGTTTTTTTTAGTCTGTCCATATAGGACAAGTGTTTAAGGTCTAGGATCCTCTTTGTGAGGTACTTTTGTGGCCTCTCCAGTTGTCACAGGTGTCTAGTGAGGTACATGCCAAATGGGGCATTATACTCTGATTGGTCTAATGAGGGAAGAGTAGAGAGAAATGATGACCTCTTTATTCCTGGATGCAAAACCCTTAGTGATGAGATGTGGCACATAGAAAGACTTTCTGAACACAGTGGCAATGTGGTGATCAAAAGAGAGGTTGCTGTCAACCTGTGTTCCCAGATCTCTTATAAGGGTTTATGTCATAAGACCGAAAATGCAAACTGTTGAACGCTCACATGAGCAAATAATCAAAACCTTGAAATTGTTATTGGGGGGCTGCACCCCCCACCCGCTACATAATCCTACTCTGAGATCGCACTACAGTGAGGAAAGGGCAAATATTCTGATCTTCACTGTATTGCGATCCCAAAATACCACTTTTGAGTTTCCAATATTCGCTCATGTGTGCGTTCGAGACTGCGTTTTCATCTTTCTGAAGTAGACCCTCTTATAACACCTTTTGTGTTCAGTGGACTACCATCAATGTGGTAATTCATGGGAACTGGGTTTTCCCCATAGGGGATGACGACACATTTTTTGGCATTGAGTTTAAGGCCATGGTTCTGACACCAGTCATTGGTCTCAGTGAGGCCATTCTGTAGGATGTCAACATCACTTGGAGAGTTAATAATAGCTCCCAACTTGAAATTGTCTGTGAACTTTGTCAGCCAGAGTCCCTTCCTGTTCACCTGGACTTCAGAGAAGTAGATACCAAACAGGAGAGGACCCAGGACCAAACCCTGTGGGAATCCACTTGTGACTAGTCGGCAGTCTGACTTGGAGTGAGCTACTTTCACACTGTGGGTTCTATCTGTGAGCTGGTTTCCAACCCATCTAGTGATACAGGGGTTGATGCCAAGCTTAGTGGGTTTTTCTATGATTCCTGAGTGGGGAATGGTATCAAAAGCCTTGGCCAGATCAAGGTAGGCTGCATGAATCACCTTGCCTTCATTCACAGCTCTGGTGACTGACTCAAAGAAGTCGACGAAGTTCAGCAGGCATGATCTACACTTCACAAAACCAAACTGTGTGGGATCCAGAGTTTGAAGATTCCCTATATCCTTGTCTATTAGGTCCATGATGATGCGTTCCATAGCTTTGCATATCAGACTCGTCAGGCTAATAGGGCGATAGTTCCCAGGTTCTGTAGTCGCTCCTCCTTTGTGGAGAGGGATGACTGTAGCAGTGTGCCATTCGGTAGGGACAAAGCCTGAGGTGAGGCTGTGATTGAACAGGGCACATAGCTGAGGTGCCAGTTCACTCTGTAGTTCATGTAGAACACAGCCAGGTATATTGTCAGGTCCCATAGAAGCTGTATTCTTAGCCTTGAACAGTGCTGTTTTAACCTGTGCAGCAGTAATACTCGGTGTCTGGCAATCTACTGGTATTGTGATTGGTCCTTTGGGGAGGGGGGTAACGTTGTCACTGAATCTGTCGGCCATATACTGGCAATATCTGTTGGCTCGGTATAGAAGATACCATTGTGCAGTAGCTCAGAGCAAATCTGGGTATTGCCATGGAGATTGTTTACATAACTGTAGAAGGCCTTCTGGTTGTCTTTACTATCTGCTGCAATTCTGTTATTATAGCTAGCTTTAGAGGATTTGCTGAAGGATCTCAACTTTTTGTTGAGGCTGATAAGGGAGTTTTTCCAGTCTTGGGACTTCACCTTATTCCACATCAGTTTCCTCCTGTAGTAGTTTGTTTATGGCAGGGGACCACCAGATTGGCTTTCTTTTTTTGGAGGAGAGCATTTTGGTTCTATTGGGTATGGCAAGATCCATACATTTGTGTACGCATTTGTACCGTGCATTGGTGTATGATTCTGCGGTCACGCAACTATTCTCCATTTGCACGGGTGCCATGAAGTTAGCCACCTCTGTTTTTAGGAGCCAAAAGTTAGCTTTGGAGAAGTTTTTCATGGTGGTTACCTTTGGGGGGGGGGGGGATGTGGATTTCCAAGGTGATTAGTTTGTGGTCGGCTCTAACCATGACCAGGTCAAGGATGTTGCTACTTCTAGTGGGGGTAGGAATGAGCTTGTCCAGGGCATTGGAATTAATGAACTCCAGGAAACATTGGGTAAGTGTATTGGTACATGAGTAGTTTATCCAGTTAATGGAGGGGTACTTGAAGTTACCTAGTAAGAGTGTTAGGTTGGACCCTAATATTCTCCAAGGTGCTTAGGAACATAGAGTGCGAGTCTTGGGACATGGTTGGGGACCTATAGCAGGCTATGACTTGAATCTCTGTCTTACCCAATGTTAGCTGCACCTAAAGTATCTCTGATGCGTTATCAGTCTGGAGGTGTGTGCATCCTTTATGAATATGGAAACACCACTGCCTTTGGAGCTTAGGTCCAAGTTCTGGGGCTGAAAGGTGTGGAATGAGTTATAGCCTGGTAGTGCAGGGGTGCTTTCTGCTGCTTTGAACCAGGTCTCTGTTACAGCACAAATGTCAATGTTCTCCATTTTAAGGAGTGCTTCGAGCGAGTGCATTTTGAGATATAGACTTCTAGTGTTGAGCAGCATGACCCTCAGATTGCATTTGTTTGTAGCTGTTAGGGTGCTTTCTGCTGCTTTGAACCAGGTCTCTGTTACAGCACAAATGTCAATGTTCTCCATTTTAAGGAGTGCTTCGAGCGAGTGCATTTTGAGATATAGACTTCTAGTGTTGAGCAGCATGACCCTCAGATTGCATTTGTTTGTAGCTGTTATGGTGGTAATTTGGTCTTTGGAACACCATCTAAAAAAGACACTATAGGGGTGGCAAGAGCCTTGGCCAGTATCCGGAAGCCCAGGGGTGACAGTTGCAGGCCATCTCTGGCAAAACATCAAGGTCTGTCAATCATGTCATCCCAGGAAGACAGATACTGGATCCCCTTAGAATGATACCATAAACTTAGCCAATTGTTGAAATCAATCATTTTCTGCTTGTACTGTGGTATCATTCTGGGTGATGGTAGGATGCTGCTCAGGGCTAGGGTCATACCCGCCTGGGCTACATAATCCGAGAGCTCCTCCATGTCTCTCTTCATGTAGTCCAGGGAGGTACGTCTCAAGTCATTCACACCCACATGTACAATGACAGTCCTATTTGTAGCTGTTGTTGAGGGACCTGAGTGCCCGCATTATGTGGTGGATCCTGGCATCTGACAGGCAGGTGACTGTTACTTTCTCCTTATTCAACCTAGTGAGTGGGACATCAGTGTGCCTCACTATTGAGTCACCTATGACTAGTGTGTTGTGCATGCTGTTTTGCCTTAGGGGCTTTGGTTGAGTGGCACACTGTTTAGGAGAGTTGTGTCTCGTGATTAGTGTTGTGGTGGTAGAGTGCATTTCTGCCTTGGAGGTCTCTGCTGCTTGGGTAGATTTTTATTGAGAGCCTCCGTGAAGATGCGTGTGTGGTTTGTGTTTGTGTTTTTATTTGAAGGCAGTGCTGGTGTGTGTTCTGGAGGGCTATGTGTTCCATGTGGTGTGGTGCAAGTGTTGACCTTCTCCTCTTGACCAGCTATTACGGTCTTGGCTGTCTCTGCTGCTTGGGTAGATTTTTATTGAGAGCCTCCGTGAAGATGGGTGTGTGGTTTGTGTTTGTGTTTTTATGTGAAGGCAGTGCTGGTGTGTGTTCTGGAGGGCTATGTGTTCCATGTGGTGTGGTGCAAGTGTTGACCTTCTCCTCTTGACCAGCTATTACAGTCTTGGCTGGAGAGTGTGTGGCTTCTAGTTTGGATATATAAGTGCATCTCTCGCAAGTCTGAGTGTTGGAAGGTAAGAGGAGAGGGTTGTCAGTGTACATGAGGCAGTTGCTACATTGCCTCTGTATGCAGAAGTTCACCAGGTTAATAGGAGAAAGCACAGGGAACTGACCTTTCGACATGCCTGGAGGGGTGGTCATTGATAACAAGTACGGGATCTCTTTCCTTGTAGAACGTTTAGTGCTGATAGCACTTTCGTGTGCTACAATAATTGCTACAAGAAATCTAGTAAAGTGCTAGACTAATAAGCTAGTATAAGTGCAGGAGAGGAGAGAACTAGTAGATCTAAGAGAAAAATTGAAGAGCAGATTCTGGCACTGCTCAGAAGCTTACAAACAGTCCTGGATACAGCAAGTCTGCACCTGGACTAGACTAGTTACAGGAAAGGTGGGAAAAAAAGCATAAACGCAGGCTTTTAAACCGGAAAATTAAGAGAGATGGAAAAACTGTCCAAACGGCCAATAAACTACAATTTCTGGGCCAGGAACCACTCCTCTTGTGGTAGATAGGCTACCTAGTACTTACCACTCCCACTGATAAGCTAGAAGGCTTCCCTCCAACACAGAAAGGCTCGGGGGGGCTCAGAAGCTTACAAACAGTCTTGGACACAGCAAATCTGTATCTGGACTAGACTAGTTACAGGAAAGGGGGGAAACAAGTGCAAAGATGGGCTTTTAAATCAGGAAGTTGAGAGAGATGGAAACAACTGCCCACCCGGCCAATAACTACAAATTCCTGGCCAGAAACCACTCCTTATGTGGTAGATAGGTTACCTAGTGCTTACCACTCCCACTGATAAGCTACTAGTGCTTACCACTCTCACTGATAAGCTAGAAGGCTTCAATAGGAAGGTTATATAGGAAGGAACTGCATGCTGCATGAGCCCTGACATAGTGTGCTTTCAGTGTTGTGGCCAAGTATTTGTTGTTTACTGGAAAAGTCCGACTGGGGCAGAGCCCATTTACAGCAGGGGGCCCAGGGAGAAAAGCTACAGATGCATGTATTTGCAATGTGGGAGGAAACTGGAGCACCAGGAGGAAACCCAAGTGAATGAATAGAGGACATGCAGACACCACACAGAAGCCACCCCAGCCAAGAATTGAATCACAGAACATCTTGCTGTGAGGTGACAGCACTAACCACTGCACCACTGAGCTGCCCAAGAATAATTTTGGCCCTCAGGCCATGAACTCACTTACCTGTTCTTTGGAGTCCGGTGCTCTATTACTTTACCATGGAGGTACAGAAGTACCAAAAGTACAATCCGATTAGCAACTGCTACTTTAGAAATCTTTTGGCCCATTCTAACTAAAGAAAAACTGATGAAAATGTTTTCATCCTTCCGGTAAACTTTTGTGCAATGTAAATAAAATCTTAACTGTTTACGAGCACACAAGTAATGAAGTAGGTACAGCCCTTTGTTAGATTATCTGAGGAAAAAGACAGGCATATAAATATATTGGTTCAAGTTATTCCATGTAGCCACCTAAGGCATTAAAGAAACTTGATCCTCGGAGCTACTTTATCAGGGTTCAAAATAATATAGGGGTATCAGGAAGAAAGGGTGGGTAGCTCTAATATCCTTCTAGTAGAAGTAATAATTGCAAGTAGTGCAATCATCCAATACAGTAATTTAAGTGACATCGAACTTACTAGTTTGAATGGTGGTTTTGTTAAGCTCTCCTATACAAAACTGATGTATCAGGCTGGGGTATATTTCACTAAGGGAGGTCTAGAATGGAAAATAATAAAGCTTTACATTGTTTTGTGTGAGGCCATAGAAGAAAACAATTATCTATTATGATAGGAGAAAGTGGCTGCTAAAGGTACCATCATAGAGAAGTAACTAGCTCCTTTGTTTATAAAGTTCTGTTAAAAAAGATAACACATGTTCCAAAGGTACTGAAGTCAGTAGAATATTCTTATTCTGAGCCCAAATGGAAAGATATTTCCACTTTCCTTTATAGATTCATCTGGTAGAAGGCTTCTCTGAAGCTGTGATAAACTCAGCCATATAGTAGGATCGAAGAAACAGTTCATGGCCATTACTGGAACAGAAGAAACCATTCTGTTAAATGAAGGGACTGAATCTCTGGGTGATGCTGCCTAGGGGGTGAATAAACAGAAATGAGCTATTTGGAAGAAGGTGTTTCTTCTTCAGTTGAGGTCACACAAGGGGAATCCTTTCTGGCATGGCCAGAAATTATCTATGACAATGAATTGTGCCTGGCAATGCTTGGCCTTCTGAAGGAGTTTTGGTAACAAGCGGAAGGGGAAAAAAGGCTTACAGGAACCCGGTGGGGGGGGGGGGGGTCAGTTGTGGGAGAATGTGTCTCTAGGTGGCTCTCCTTTATGAGGAACTATCCTGAAGAAGTGATGCCATTTGGTGTTGAATGATGAAGCAAATATTGGTAGTTTGCAAACACACTCTGTCATTATGAGAAAATAATGTAAGGTAACTTAGAAGGCAACGCTTGTTTAAATGATTCCTGGGTCAGCCCCTGAAGAATAACTCTGAAATCCCAAGGTGGAGAAAGGTCCTTTATAGGGGGTCTCTGAACAGAAAGATTCCTTCCATAAAGGCTTTGCATAACCTGGAAAATGACAAAGAAGATGATTCATTTCCAGAAAGATAATTAGTATAGCAGCTCAGTGTAGCTTTATTGTAGAAAAAAAGCATGCCCCTTCTTAAAAATGAGTGGAAAGAAAGAGAAAGATGGCAGAAGTATGGTTGAAAAGAGGTCAATGTTCTTTTTAGAAGCTGCTATAGAAAAATATTTTCCATTATTTCTATATACATTCTTAATGGAAGCCTTCTGGGAAGCCAAAATAATGTCACAAACAGAGGGAATGAGGTTGAACCATCATACTACCAGTGGAAGTGGAAAACCCATGCAGTGTACTTGATGGCATAAAAATTTGGATGCTGGATCTCGGAGAGGTAAGGCAGAAGACCCTGATTGGGCTCCAGAATCTATGGAGGATATTTTAGATGACACCAGAGAAAGAGGTACCACACTTGGTGAGGACAGAAGGGGACAATGAGGATGACAGAGCTCTTTGACCTGCTGGCTTTCTGTAGGAACTTTGGGATCAATGGTAAAGCGTGGTAAGCATATTGGAGACCAAGGGTCAATCATGAACCACAGCATTCCTCGTGGACTCCTGTGGAGGAGGGATGAGAGCGAAGTCCTGCTGCACTTTTTTAGGGAGAGGAGCAAAGAAGTCACAGTGAGGCTGGCTCCAATGACTGAAACAGCTTCTAAACTGTTTGACTAGAGACCACTTGTGAGAAATCGGAATAGACCTGCTGAGTCTGTCTGACAGAACATTGGATTTCCCTGGTATATGTGTTGCAGTTTAGAAGGCAGTCTGAAGATATCTCCCATTCTCAGGTCCTCATGACCTCTTTGTCTGTTGGTATGCAAGGCTATTGACATGTTGTTGGTGTGTACTGCAATAGTCCCTAGGGAGAGAATGTCCTGAAAAGCTTGCAATGTTAAAAGGGCTGCTCCTATCTCTAGGACAAGGATGTGCAACCTGGTCTCCAGGGAAGACCATGTGCCTTAAGCTGTCTTTCCCTTCAAATGCCCCCCAGCCAGTGGGAAGTGTCCATGGTCAATGTGGCTATGGGAGGGAGGAAACAGCTTGCCTAGAATCAGGTTTCCTGACTGGTTCTACAAGCAAAGACAACGTTTGCAGATTGGAATGAATTCTATAGGAACAGATAGAGGCTGGTAAAGAATGGATCACTGCACCAAACAACATTGAAGGATTTGCATTAAAAAAAAAAACTAGCTAGAGGGAATAGTATTATGGCAGCTGACATGGAACCAAGAGTTTGTAAGATCATTGCTGGAGAGGACATAAATGACAGCAAATCCCACACCTGATTTTCTATAAAGAGACAAATATGCTATTTGGTCTCTGGTATCCAAAGAGTGCTTATGAATTACAAATTCTGTGCACAGGACAGTTTGGATTTTGCCAAATTTATTGTAATGCCCAGGGATCTGGAGATCTGAAAACAGGTAATCCCTGGCCTGTAGCAGATGATGCCTGGTTGGAGCAGTGAGGAGTCAGTCATGCAGATAAACAGCTGTAATCCTTTGAATTTCACGTGAGTCACCAGTACGGCCATGCATTTGATAAATGTCCTGGAGGCTGTGTTGAGTCCAAAAGGCAGAGCTCTGAACTGGTAGTGAAACTGGTATTGACTGGCCTTTTTTTTATTCCTTTCTCTAGGCCTGAGTTCTTATAGCCTTGCTAGAAACATACATAAATGGAAGCAGAAAGGTTTTCAACTCTGGCGGCATTTGTATTTGGAAGGTGGAACGCAATAGTTGGTTGAGGAGAGGACTCTTTGACATCTATTTGAGAAGGAGTCTAAGGAAGAATTAGAAAATTTCTAGGAAGACATTCGGAATCTGTCACAGAAGCAAACTTATGAAGGCTTTGTGGACTAAGGAAGTGTGCGGTTACTAAACAACCCAGCATGGGAGTATCTCTGGGGGAACTTGTGCAGTTCCAAGAGGAAGAATCATAGTCCTGAATGTGAGGAGGAGGAAAGGACATACGGGGTTTAACAATCATCTCTAATAATGTGAAATGAGTTACCACCCCAAAAACTTCGACTAGACTGTTCATTCCAGAGGGGGATCAGAAAAGGGATATCACCAGAAAAAGGAAAAACTCAGAGTCCGTCCATTTGGCATGAGATGCAATCTAGGAGCCAGGATGCTCTCCTGTGTCTAAACACACCAAGGGGCCAATCTGTTGAAAAATACCATGGTTGAAATCAAGTCCTGTCTACTGAAAAAGAAAGGGGGGGGGGCAGAGAGAAAGAAAGAAAGAAAAGATCTCTCTCACTGTATGAGTCCTAAGAAGATTAGGAGAAGGGACAGGATAGATTTTGGCTATAGCGCAAGAGATAGAAGGAAAAAAGAGACTCCATGGTGGAAATATGTAGGGGTTTTGCCAACTAAGAATAAGCACAATTATCTGAGGTAAACCTGTCCATTGAGGTATAACAGCAGAAACCAGCTTTAGAGAGTCCATCCTATAGAACCATAACAGAGTGGACCATCCAGAAATGCACGCCTTTAGGTTCATATGCTCACAGATGTTTACTCTGGCAAGTTCTGATACCCTGACAAATGAAAGAAGGGGCCTTAGGAGACGAAAGATTTACAAACAGGGATCTGGGAAATGATCCATTAACAGGTTGCCTGTGTCAGTTAGAGACATAGGTGCAAACCAAGGGTGAATTTTTCCAGATGTAAGGAAAAAAGGGAACCGCAATTCCACCGAGGTAGTGCTTGGTGGACAGCTCCCAAACCCAGCCCCAGAGTTTTCGGCACAGACTGTAAAATTAAACCACTGTGTCTTTCCATGAAAAGAAAAGGAAAACCAGCCACTCAACCTCTCAACTTTGTAAATCTGGACAAATATTTTTAAGACAGAGGTTTATTCCCCTATGCTAACTGCCAGAGCAGAGGATGATTAGGTTTTAAAGTCAGCTATTTGAGTCTTGAAAGCAGCTTGAATAACAGGAAGTGTGCTGCTACATATTTGGATTAAATACATAGATGTTTATTCAGTTTTTCTTTTTTTTTGTTTATAGCAACAAAAATAGAAGATCCTCAGATCTGAGGGATATCTCAGATCTGATGATGGAGAAAATAAGTTGGGAGGCTTATCGTATCTACTCTTCAGATCTGACAGAACTTGGAATCCGAAGGCACTTTCCAGAAGTATGGATCTGAGAGGAGAGGGATCTGAGAATGTAATGGTGGTTCTGATTTGTTTATTTTATTTTAGGGGGGGGGGGGTGCGCCCATAAAGGAACTGTAGTCAGATGATTTGTTCTGATCTCTTTGACTTATGTAATATTTCTCCTCAGAAATAGAGGCTAAAGAATATAGCTTTCAGCCTGTTAGTACAAAAAATCTGGACACATTTTAAATACTGCTCTTGTAAACCTAGAAAATTGCTAAAATAAAAGGTCTTGTGTTACCATATATTGTCTGGAGGATATAAATTCTGAAACTGAAAAGACTATCATTATTTAGTGAAATCAGTCTTCACTGATTTGCCACAAATATCTAGAAAATCAAAAATTTTAAGCAAAACTCTGTACAGTTGAGAGGTACGCTTGAGAACTTAGTAAAAGAAAAGGAGAGCTGAATAACTGCAAAGAAGGGAAGCAGGCAACATCGACACACTAAATAACAGACCGAGTTGATCAGTAGAAGAGAGCAGGAAGCCTGAAAAGTAAAGCCATTCATGTCCATTAGTTGACTGATGACACTAAAAGTAAAAAAAACAAACCGAGGAATCCGATGAGCATGTGGTTAAAGATGGCCAAGGGAGGAGATACAATTTTTATCTCCTGTTCTGAATCACATACACAGATTAGATGCCAAAGGAAAAGAGTAGACAGCAGAAGCACTAGGACCAGGAAGCCATCATAGAAAACAAGGGAACAAGCTGCACTACCAGTAGAGTGGGACAGAGGATCCGTGTTGAGAGGTAGCAAGGTTTCAAAGCAGCAGTGGGACAACTGGACAAAAGCAACAAAAAAAGCCTGTAACAAAAAAAAAAAAAGATGTGCATCCATTACAATTTCTATCTTTTATTTGCATGTTTATATAATTGACATTTCGATGTTAAAATACATTTTTTTGTTTTTAACCTAGTTTTCTCTGTTCAATATCTTCCTGTTAAAGTATGAATTTCCATAAGTCTGTTCATGTATTGGAGCTTTTCTCCTAGGGTCTCCACTGAAAATGGGCCACAAGCCCAGTTGGACTAACCCAGTTAACAAATGTCAATAAATAAATAATAACCCGACCTCACAGGCAGTGGAAACCAACAGCATGGGAGGAATATTAGAAGAATGGGAAACCTAATCAAAAAATTACCAGGTAATAGCCATGAAGAAAAATTCTAAGAAAAATTACAAAGTACAAGTCAAGCAACTGAGAGGGAGAATAGGGACTATCAACAAATTTCATAAAAAGGAAATATAAAAATAAAAATACTAAAGTCCTTACAGCTCGAGATTTTGAAATGTTACTTCTTACCGGTGGCAAATGAGATCTGAGGAGTTGGGGATGGTGTACTGCATTATGGGAAGAGGTAGGAGCTTGAGACTGGTATCTCAAGTCTGGAAAATGTGGCCAAGATGGATCCATGGATCAGATCCATAATCCAACAGTGAGGAAGAATGAAAAGGACAACATCAGATATAGATGTTAAGTAGGATAGAGTCCAACACTGAATCCTGTGGTACATCACTTGTAATTTCAGAAATGGTACTTTTAATTCTTACCACAAGTTTAGTCAGATAACCAGTTAGCAACCCATTACATAACATAAACACATGTTCTCAGATTTACAATTTTGTCAATAATTCCTGCATGGAGAATATTGTCAACGGTTTTGTCTGGGTCCAGATATGCTGTGTGTACTACATATTCACTATCCATTGCCTTGTTGACTTTTACAAAGAAATTAATGAGACCAAAGAGGCAGAACCTCCCTTTGTCAATCCAAATTGATGAGGGTCCAAGGTGAACAGATGCTCAATGTCCAGATTAATGAGGTCTGAGACAATATGATCCACAGACTTGTATATGAGGCTAGTAAGAATAATAGGTCTGTAGTTACCAGTCTCTATTGTTGGTCATCCCTTGTGCAATGGTATTGCAATGTCTGTATTCCAGGTATAAGGGAAAGTGACTAGTGCAGCATCTTAGATTAAATAGCTTAAGATCTGGTTCAGATAGGCCACATTTGGTACTGATAATCAGGTAACTTGATGTGTTATCTGGGACAATGTGTGATGGATCTCTACTCTGGGCCAGCAATTGAGGAGACTCGATCCTTACCACTAACTCTGGTGAGGGATGGCCACTAAGAGCAAAGATGGATACACACAGTATTTTCAGATGCAGCTCTCTGAACCATGCACAGTTTCCCCTTAAGAGCACACAAGAAACACTCTCCCAACCTGGGCTGGACTCTTTTTCTCTCTCCAGGCTCCAAACGACTCCAAACTGACCACTTTGGTGGTCTGTGTCCCTGTTTCCAGTATCTGACACACTCAAATATCTGTTTTTTATACACATGCATTTGCACCTGGGAAAAGCTGGCATAGATTTACTAGCTGTGTCCCTTTCTTCCCTGACTCTAAAGTAATCACACTGCCACCAGTCAGCTACTCTAAGATTCTTACAAAGGGTTCCCAATTATACTGTGTAAAATTAATACTAATGCAAATGGTAGAGGGTGACCAAGCAGCAAGGGTTTTAGGAGTGGCCACAGTGTCACTAACATAAGCAGTCTCAAGATGTTAAAAGTATTCTGTAAAGGATCAGCCATAATGAAATGTATTAAAATGTTTAATAATAAATAATAAAATAAGAAACAGAAAAATGCTGAATACAATAAACAGAGTTTCAACCAGAGAGATATAAAAAAATAATACAGTTGGAGAGTTTCACACAGTTGTAGAAAACAATACAAAACTATTCTCACTAAATGTCCCTAACTAAACTAAAGAATTACTGTTCCCTGACTACTTACTAAAGCAAGACAAGGATGATGTGTGCTGAGTATCTTACCACAGCAAAATCCAGATCATGTTTGTGTAGATCTGTGTGATAACTTTCCTGTTAGAAACCTTTCCTGTCAGATTCTGTGTGCGAGGGTTCCAAAGAGACAAGCTGCTACAAGAGTTCCAAAGAAATCAGATGCAGGGTAGAGAATGACATCACCTCTGGTCACCCGACTCTGGTACAATACACATATAGAGCTTTACAAATACACATTTAACTCGAGCATCTGCACAAATCAATGTCATATAACATAAAATTCTTTACAAAACTCCAGCTAGCTATGCTGGCATATATACACATGTACTGCCCTACTCTCCCTGGCACAGATGGAATAACGTTGGACTCTACTTCTATTCCACTGTTTACCAGCAGAGAAACTAACAATTTGGCATCTCTGATTTTTTTTCTCTCAATGAGAGATTGGATTCGCTGTCAGCACATATGGATTTAATCACACAAACTGCTATTGTAACTAACCGGCAGGAGGGTGCACTTACAACTAGCCGACAGAACAGAGCAGCTGAATCGGCAACACATTCTGACATAAGGCAGCCGTTAAACAGTAACGAAACTTTGAGAACTGACCAAGATACAACTGGAGGGGTTCTCAGTATTGGAAATTGAACATCGGGTAGCAGTTAAAACGCCCTTTATTCGGATGTCATAGAGCTTCCTGATGTCACTTCCTGGTTAAGTGAACAACCAACCCTGCATGGCAACTTACAGAACAATGTAAGGGAACCATTGTCAGAAGGAAATAAACCGCTTATTGCTTTACTAAAAGATTTGGACCAAAAATCTTTGAAAGTGAAGAAGTTACAACTAGAAATTCGGTATTTTGAAGAACGTAAAAAGGAAGGGATTGTACCGAAGGGACTTCGATCTTGGCAATACCCGTCAGGGTTGGAAGCAGGTACACCCTTCTTCTTTGACTTAACAGATTTATTTAACAAACATGGCTTTGAATTAATGGAATTAATGAGTAAACATTATAAGTTCACCACTGATAATTTAAGCAATGATATCTCTAACTTAAACCTGGAAATTAGAGCACACAATGACTTTTTAAGGTGACAATTTGAATATAAAAGAGTTTTTACCTCTATCGAACAACAGATAGCTAAAAATGCTGAAATTAAAGTGAAGAAACTTAGAAGAGACATCAATGACTACAAAAATGGTGCAGTCTATCCTAAACCACCACCACCATCACAAGCTAGGAAGTTCATTGGTTTACCAGGAGCCTCAGCTTGTAGACAGGACAGAGGGGGTAATTTGCCTGATACATCTTCATTACAACCAGATGTTTGACAAAGAGTGAACAACTAGGTAGAAAGGTCTGAAGATGTCAATCATTCACCCCACAGTCAGGGGAACAGCGTTGAGAACAGGGTACAAGATAACAAATTTTCACAGGAACAAACTTCTTTTTCCATCAACGGTCAGAATCACAGACCCAAATACAACACGAGGGGGAAGGGGGCCAGGAAGGAAGAGAACAAATTAATCAGGTAACAGCTAAACCTACTGTTTTACTCAACGCAAGTGGAGATTTTAAAATTTACAATTTTTCATACTTTGATCTAGACCCTGAACTATGTGAAATCTTTAGTAGGGGCTTGAATGTTGTACCTGACCATCATTTCATATTACCGGATACTTTCATTGATCTTAAACTATACACTCGAAAGTTGAACCTTTCTTTACTTTTTGGCAAGAGCTTTCAAATGAATGACAAATTAAGGTTATCTAGTACATTTAACCCACCAATGCATCCTTTATTAACTTTATTCGAACATCTGTGCGGGGTCGATTTGAGGCACCTACAGAGAAACAACAGAAAAGTGAAGTCGAACACCCTTGATGAAAAAGGAATTGAAGCCTTAAACTCAATTAAAGATTTGCCTGTATGTGTACTCAAACCAGATAAAGGAGGAAGGTTGGTTGTCATGGATACTGATGACTATAAACCAAGGATGCAGACTGTGTTGGACAGTAATACATATGGTAAATCAAGCATTAATGAAATGAATGGAGCATACAAAGGATCCACAACTTTAATGATTTGTTCATTGAAAGCTTAATTGACATAGAGACCTTTAATTATTTGACTAGCTTAAGTCCAAAAACCCCAACCTTATTTGGTTTACCTAAAGTACATAAAGACCAATTTAATCCACCAGTGAGGGCACTGGTAAATGCTAGGGGTTCTATTACCTATGCTTGTGCCAAATATGTGGATTCTATTTCGAAGAAGTATGTGATCCAAGAAAAGCAAGTCTGTAAATATTCTTGGTCCTTTTTGACAGCTATAAATGAACTCTAGTACCAAGAAGATGTAAGGTTCCTGACAATCGATGCTATGGACTTTTATTTTTCCATCCCACATAATGTAGAAATAGAATGGGTAGTGGAGAGATTGCTATTCCATAGTGCAAGCAACACAGAAGTTAGGTTATTTCAGGAAATGATGGATATCATCTGTTATTTCAGGAAATGATGGATATCATCTTGAATAACAACTTTGTAAAGTTTGATAATGAAATATGCAAACAGTTGGTGGGTGTTGCAATGGGTTCCCCATGTGGGGGGAGCTCTGCCAAAGTGGTCCTAGTGAACTGGGAACACCCATGTGGGGGGAGCTCTGCCAACCTGGTCCTAGCGAATTGGGAACACAGGACCATTTTTATGAATGAAGAATGGTCTGAAAGAACATTGATGTATACGAGGTTTTTGGATGACAATTTTTATTCTGTTCAAGGGCACTGAACACGAAGCCCAGAACTTCTTAGACCACCTAAACAACAGTACCAGGTTTTTCAATTTTACACACACTTATCACAACAACATCATAACCTACCTTGATGTAGAGTTAAAGAAAAACACTGAGGAGTAAAGGTTTGAGGCCAGAATACATCGTAAACCAAAGTATTCTAATACCATGTTACATTTTTCGAGTTGCCACCCATTTCACTAGAAGAGATCAGTGCTGAAAGGTCAGTTTGTTCGGGTAGCATGGATGGTTACAGAGGACTGTGCTTTTCTAGATGAATGTGAAACACTAAAACAAATGTTTTTGAGTCGGGGTTACCTGCACAGTTTAGTCCTTGATCTTTTAGACGAAGTTCAGTATAAAAGGAGAACAGGGTTTTATAAACCAATTCTTATGTCTGCCTACCCTGTACACCCAGTAGAGGAGGTTAATGATGTGATATCATCTAACAATTTAGCCCTGAGTTACCAGTCAGAAAGTAGAGTCATAACTGAGAAACCATGTATCAGTTTTATTACCCCATTTTGTCTATAGGCTAAGGAAATTGAAGGTATTTTAAGGAGAAATTGGAATCTGTTTGTGACAGAACAAGAAGTCCATGTGAAATTAGGGAATGGTCCACAACTTGTCTACAGAAAGGTAGAAATCTAAAAAACATTTTAGAAATGGACCTCAAGTCATTTTGTAGAATATAAGGTACCTATAAATATGAAAGTTGCAATTCTTGCAAATACATAGCAGCAGGAAATAAACTGGAGATAGGTACCAGGAGATTCAAAGTAAAAGGTAGATATAGTTGCAATTCCAGATCCGTGGTTTACCTAGCAGCCTGTCAGGACTGCCCAGCTTTTTATGTGGGAAAAACCGACAGGAGATTAAGAGAAAGAATATACGGACATACTTACCCTATTTGGAAAAAAGACTTCAACAAATGCATTAGCTAGGCATTGCACCGAGAACCCCACACATCATTTTCTTTTCAAAGTGATAGGTCAAGCTCCTGCCAGAGGCTCCCCCAACATCTATTGTTAGAGAAGCAGGAGCTCCTTTGGCAACTCTGACTGAATTCCTACACCCCTCCAGGTTTAAATGAAGTAACTTCAATCATGTGTATTTTGAAGCTGAAAAGCTTAATACATTAGGAGAACATTTTAATTTTAATATAGTTAAACATATTGTTCCCCAAACACAACAACTTATGTAGTTTAGTTGCACATACACACTTATAACTTGCACCAAATTTATAAGTGTAATTATTTGTTTATTTTAAAAGAAAGATGACAGCAGACTGTTTCTTTAAATTTGTGTATAGATTTGCATTTAGTGATGTTATGTAAAATAGTATGTTGATAGGCTTAATGTTTTTAATTAGAGCCAGCTGACTTGTATTTAAAAGAAAGAAACTTTTATGTCATTTGTCTGAGGAAGTCTACTATTGTGGAGACGAAAGTGCTTTATTTCAATAAATCGGTGTTGATATAAGTGTTGTGGTTCCAGTGGTCATTTTTGGACAGATGGCAATACCTCATATCATCAGACCAAGGATGAAGTGTTATTTTCTTTTGAGAGGGATAATAGGATTAATATTGGATTTTTAAGGGGGTGACTGAGGCTGTAGAATATGTGGAAACGCTGTAACTGTAGATGGAGTCAAATTTGCACTAAATATGTTAGCTAGGATATTAACTATTTTCTTTGGTGTGAGAGTAGGCCGTATTATTGTGGGCAAGTCAATATCTTGCTGACATAGGTAAATAAAGATATTTAGTTCTTTTTGGTTTAATGGCTATTTTAAGTTCATGTTTAGTTTTGAGCTTCCCAATGGCGTCCTTAAACTCTTTACTAGTTTGCTTAAGTGTACTGTTAAAGTAAGAAGAATGAGACTTTTTATAAGCATTAACTAAATTCTTTCTCTTGTTGCCTAATTGACTTAAACTTGTATTTTACTGTAGAGATTTATTGTTATATTTCTCATTATATATGGTGTGGATAGAGACTGCAGCTATTTAAGTGGAAGTAGACATCAGAGGCTCATGCAAAATTTATTTTGGTCAAAAAGTGAAGAACGTTGCTTTTGAGAAGTCCTTAAGCACAAAGATATTTGTAGATGTACCACAGATGTTAAAGTAAAAAGGCTGATTTATGATTTGATTTAACAATGGACTATATATATATATATATATATATATATATATATATATATATATATATATATTTATGGGTTCCCTTCAGAAGCTCGAAATACTGAAATGTCAAATTTCAGTATTTCGAGCCCAAGAAGCCAAATCCATATAATAGAAAAAGTTTAGAAGTGCGAAATTCAAAACCTCGAATACCGGAGGTTTTGAATTTCACACTTCTAAAGTTCCGCTATGGTCATGTATTCAGGTAAGTGTGTGTTAAGGGGTTTGGGTAGGGGCTGTGGTGTGTGTCAGTGTGTTTTGTTGCTGTGATGTGTGTGTGCAAAGAGAAAGTAGCTTGTGTGGTGGTGGTTTGTGTGTGTTTATATGTAGTGTTTCCTCGGAGTGAGAATATTTAAATAGGGGGGTTGTGGGGGGTGCAGTGATTGTGTGTGTGTAGTAAAACAGCGAAATTTAAAACTTCCGGTATTCGAGGTTTTGAATTTCGCGGTTTTTACTTTTCGTTGTTTTGTGGATTCAACTTCTTGGGCTTGAGATACTGAAATTCGAGATGATTTCAGTATTTCGAGCTTCTGAAGTGAATCCATATATATATATATATATATATATATATATGTGTGTGTGTGTATATACAATATCATGGTACCATGCAGAAAAAAGTTTATGTACTCACCATAATATTCCATCTGTGTTTTCCATTTTCATTCTTCCTCAACTGCTGGGTTTGGATCTGGCCCTTGAATCCAACTCGGCTGCTTCTTCCAGCCTGTGGAACACTGAAACTCTCAACCAGCACCCACAGTGTTGGGTGAACTAGCATACCACAGATCTTGCTTGCTGCAGCTTAAACTTGGAATGATAAATCAACAGAATATGGAACTCAGTCAAAGGAACAGTCATTCTTCCAGCATCTTTCAATCCTTCCAAAAGTCAAACAAGGAGGGGGATGGAGAGAGGAAAGTTGAAGAAGAATGAAAATGGACAACAAAGATGGAACATTATGGTGAGTATACAAATTTTTCTGATATTGTCATTTTCATTCATTCCTGAACTGTTGGGACAGAATCCCCAGCTACCTAAATCCTGGGAGGACTCTTAAGGAAGGATATTCCTGAGCACCAAATGAAAAAAAAACAAGACTGAATGACAAGTGGTAACTAGACTGACAAACAACCAAAACCACTTCTCTGTACTACGGCTTAGGAAAAGAAAATACCCCAGGATTCAATAAAGCCTACACTATGCCTACACTAAGTGTACACTTCGTGTACGCTAAGTGTACATGATATGTATTCAATAAAATTCTTATCTTTTTTTGTCTTTTCTAGTCACTCAGACACCCTAAGTGTACATGTAGTCAACACTTCGTGGTAACATTTATGAATCGCTGTCAATATTTAAAGCAGCTAAACTATCAGTAGGAAAACTAAAATTAGGAGGACGAAGGTGTGTGTTATGTCTGTGTTGTCTGTTCCTCAGAACAGTGTACACTTAGTGTAGGCTTTATTGAATCCAGCCCATAGTCTTTAGCACCAAAACTGTTTTATTGTCACGCTTTTGTCTCAAAGAGTTCTTCAAAAAGCAATTACAATCATTTACACACCTGTTTATATATGATACATCAACCAATTAAAACACACCATGTTAAAACACCAATTTTCTTAAAACAACAAATACAACAATGACAAATTCATTAGTAAAATCATTATACATCCTTAATTAAACATTATAAAGCCTATACTGCAAACTTACACTTTCCTGTTTTATATGTTTTGTTTATTTACTTTCAATCTCTTTTCTTTTAAAAAAACATTTAACATTTATTGCTTTATTTAATCCTGGAAATTCATCTGTATTAAATCTAATCTGCCATCCTGTTTCAATACCTTCTAATTTACTTTTATAACACCCACCCTGCAGGGGACTTGTTCTATAACAGATAACAAAAATTTCTTATACTTCTTAAATATTAAGGTAAGTTTATATAAAGTATTATTATGATCTTTAGTTATTATGCTAAAAAAATGTTCTTTTATACATTTTTCAAAACTATGGTTAGTCATAACTATGTAAAAAGCTGAACACCCTGACCGTTTTCCAATATAAACTACTCCTACACTTTTTCAGGTATACCTTCCAGTAATATTAATCACATAATCTAAATGATCAAATGCTATGTAGGAACTAACATAAATAAATCTACAAACTTTGCACATACCACATATATACATATACATCCCTTTATCTTTCATAGTATGAACAGTCTTTATTTCTGTGTTTCCCCTTCTGAAGTTTACTTTTTAAACTTTGAATTTTTTATATGTAAATCTGGGTTCTTTCCCTACTGTTTGAAATGATTCTATGTTTCCTCCTAGAATTTTCAAATTCCTTCTGATGATTCCTTTGATGGTCTGACCATCTACTGACATATCTAAATTGTATGTGGGGTCATAATAAAACTCAGAGTTTAAAATTTCTTAATTATTAAATTTCACATCATAGCCTTCATATAATATCAGTTTGAAGAAAGTGTTTAATTTATTACTTACTACTTCTGCTACTTTACATAAAAATTCCTTCTCATAGCATATTAGAATGTGAAAAAATTTGTAGAAGAACTTAACGAAATTTCTGATTATTTGGAGTTTACAAAAGGAAACGGGTACAACTGTTGAGTTTTTAGATGTACTGTACATATTGAGTGAAATTTATTAGAGAGAAGATTAGAAAGTAAAATCCATAGGAAAAATACATTTTCAGATAGTTATTTGCATTTTAAGAGTGGTCATACTAGATTCATGAAGAAGAATATCACTACAAGACAATTTATTAGAGTATCTAGGATGACCACTTCATATGCAAATTACAAAAAGGAGGTATTGAATATTATTGTTTTATTTTTACAAAGAGGCTATGAGAAGGAATTTTTATGTAAAGTAGCAGAAGAACTAAGTAATAAAAGAAACACATTGTTCAAACCAGTATTATATGAAGGTTCATCATCATCTTCTTTCGGCTGTTCCCATTAGGGGTCGCCACAGAGTATCTTCTGTTTCCATTTCTTCCTGTTCTCTGCATCATGCTCTTTCACACCAACTGCCTGCATGTCCTCTCTCACCACATCCATAAACCTTATCTTAGGCCTTCCTCTTTTTCATCTAACCTGGCAGCTCCATCCTTAGCATCCTTTTCCCAATATGCCCAGCATCCCTCCTCAGCACATGTCCAAATCAACGCAATCTCACCTCTCTTGCTTTGTCTCCAAACTGTCCAACCTGAGCTGACCCTATAATATACTGATTCCTAATCCTGTCCATCCTAGTCACACCCAGTGCAAATCTTAACATCTTTAACTCTGCCACATCCAGCTCTATGAGCTGAAAATTAATAATCAAGAAATTTCAAACTCTGAGTTTTATTATGACCCCACCTTTAATTTAGACATGTCAGTAGATGGTCAAGCCACCAAAGGAATCATCAGTAGGAACTGAAAAATTCTAGAAGGAAACAGAATTATATCAAAGAGTGAGGAAAGAAACCAAATTTATACATAAAAAATTCCAAAGTTTAAAAAGTAAACTTCAGAAGGAAAACAGAGTAATAAAGACTGTTCATGCTATGAAAGATAAAGGGATGTATATATGTGGTACATGCAAATTTTGTAGATTTATTTATGTTACTCCCTACATGGCATTTGATCATTTCGATTATTTGATTAATATTACTAGAAGGTATACTTGTGCAAGTGTAGAGGTAGTTTATATTGGAAAATGTTCCTGGTGTTCAGCTTCTTACATGGGTATGACTACCCGTACTTTGGAAAAACATATAAAAGAACATCATTATAGTATAAAAACAAAAGATAATATTAATGCTTTATATAAACATATGTAACGAGTATAAGAATTTCTTGTTTTCTGTTATAGATCAGGTTTCTACAGATATGAGGGGTGGGTGTTATAAAAGTAAATTAGAAGGTACTGAAACTGGATGGCAGATTAGATTTAATGCAGATAAATTTCCAGGATTAAACAAAGCAATAAACATTAAATGTTTTTCAAAGAAAAGAGATTGAAAGTAAATAAATAAAAATATAAAATAGGGAAGTATAAGTTTGTAGTATAAGCTTTATAATGTTTAAGGATTTATAATGATTTTACTAATGAATTTGTTGATGTATTTGTTGTTTTAAGACAATTGGGGTTTTAATGTGAAGTATGTTTTAATTGGTTGATGTGTCATATATACACAGGTGTGTAAATGATTGTAATTCATTTCTGAAGAAGTCCTTCGAGAAGAAAGTGTGACAATAAAACAGTTTTGGTGCTAAAGACTTCTTTTCCTAAGCTGTAGTACGGTGAAGTGATTTTGGTTTTATTCCTGAATAACACTGAGCCAAAGACTGCTCTTCCCCTAGACTCAGATCGAATTTGTAATGAGCAATGAAAGTTTGGGGATTTGCTCAGGTTGCAGCTGCACATGAAGATCAGGATAAAAATGTTGAAGTTGCCACAGACATGATGAAATGTGCTTTTGTTGGTTTTGGTAAAGATAAGCCCAATTTTGTGCAAAGGTAATACAATCAGTTAACCATTTGGCTAAAGTCACTTTAGAAACTAGCTTGCCTAATTTTGATTCCAAAAAAGAGAAAAATAATTGTTCTGATTTTCTCAAATTTTTGGTTCCGTGCAGATAAAACTGTAATTGCCTGTGAACGTCCAGAAGGTGTAACATATACTCTCCTTTATTTGAGAAATTTGGAAAGAAGTTTGATTAATACAGGATTCTGACAATACCTTAGGAAGAAAGGAAGGATTGGTCTGCAATTATACACTATTGTTATGAAAAATCAAATAAGGAGGTTTGGATGACAGTACTAATACTCTTCCATCAGGCGTTATACCCACTAAAAAGATACTTTTCTAGGTCAAGAATTTTAGTTCACACTTTGCTGATGGTTCAAACAGGGATTATGTTAAAGTCTGTAAAACAATTTTCAAATCGCAAGGAGGAGTGGAATTCTTTAGTGGGGGTCTAAGGAGAAACGTTCCCCTTAGAAAGGTTTTACAAAGTTCTAAGGATGCTAAAGATGAGTTATTTACTTCTATATGAAAATCTGACATGGCAGCTAGTTGTACATTTACATTAAAAGAGCTAGTGCCTTCATTGAAAACTACAGCTAAAAATTCAATAACTTTAGGAACTGGTGCTAAATAGGGTTCCAGATCATTTCAATGCCACCCAAATCACAAGTCTTTTCCATTTACTTCTTAAAGGTTTCCTAGTGGAAGCTTTCTGAGATGATAACAGAATGTGATAGACAGGGGAGGAGTGCCTGGGCTGTCTAGCAATTAATAGAAGTGGAGAAACCATGTGGTCAATTTTAGGCCGGGAATATCCAGATGTGTTATGTATGTTGGATGAGACAGTAGGTCTGGAGCCAGATACAGAACCCATTAAGAATGAAGCAGATAAGGCCAAAGAAAGAGAAACCAATTCTGCTGAGGCCAGTAAAGGAAAATCCGTTTAAATATGCTCTTCAGTCAAGATGCTTTCTGAAGAAATTTGTGAATTAGAGGTAATGGGGTGATGGTGTAAAGGAGACCATTGAGCCAATTGTGAAGTAGAGCATCCCCTGGTGACTCCCCCAATGGGACAATCAGAGCAAAGTAGCTTCTGCACTTGTTGAGGGAAGATGCAAAGGGATCACAGTATGGTTGTCCACACTGACAGAAAATCCTTTTTGCAACCTTCACATTGAGGGACCACTTGTTGGGTATTAAAATGGACCGGCTTAACTTGTCTGCAATCATGCTGTATTTCCACGGAATGGGTGTTGCTATCAGAAATTGATTGGATGAGATAACCCAATGCCAAATTCTGACAGCTTCTGGACAAAGGGGTTAAGATTTGGTTCCCCCTTGTTTGTTGATGTACCAGACAACTGATATATTGTCTGATCGCAATAGTCCTGGTGGGAAGAGTGTCTCAGAAGGCTTGCAACGCTAGGAAAACAGCTGTAATTTTCAGGACATTGAAATGTGAGTTGGCCTCTTTAGGGGACCATGTGCCTTGGACTGTCCTTCTCAAGAGTACTCCCCCACCCAATCTGGGAGGTGTCTGTGGTCACTACAGCCTTGGATTGGGGAAGAACAAAGGGGTAACCTTCTTGTACTTGATTGAAGTGCATCCACCACAGAAAATAATTTTTTGTAAGCTTGTGTTATTTTGATCTGGCTGGATAAAGGTTGATAGAGAAAGGACCACTGAGTTGTCAATGTCCACAGAAGAATGCTCATTTGGTACCTTGCCAACGGCACCAGGATGATTGCTGTTGACATGGATCCCAAAGCTTAAAGGATCAGTCGAACTGCAAGAGAACTCTGAAGATATTTCTGACCAGGAACTGAAAACTCTGAACTCTTGAAAGAGAGAGACAGAGGCTGTTTGAGTGACTGTATTGAGCAAGGCACCAATGAATTCCAATATCTGTATTGGTTCTTGATGAAATTTGTTGTGATTGATTGACATCCCCAGGTGGGAGCATAACTGGAATACTCAAGCTAGAATCGGATGATATCTGGTCGGAGTGGTTATGAGCCAGTGTCTAGATATGGAAAAACCCAGAATCCCTGCAGTTTCAGGTGAGCTGCCACTACTGCCATAGGTTCATAGGTTCATACTAGGCTATCTGCCCAAGGGCATTTATAAGCCTAGCCCATAGTTATTTGGCTTTCGCCACCCCTTTAGTTTGAATAAAACTATGCCTATTATTTTGCTGTGCCTCTGTCAAGCAGTGACACTGAAGTAATCCCTGGGGTATATCTGCGATCCCCCATCCATTGGTCAAGATTCCTCTTGAACAAGGCCAGTGAGGTGCTCTGCCTCACATGTACCGGGATTTTGTTCCACAGCATAGGGAGTCTCTGGGTTATGAATCTGTCCCTCCAGCATGTTCTATTAATAACCGTGTCAAGGTTTAAGTCTCCGCCCTTGTGGTTCTGAGGGATCTAGATTTTTGAGGTGAAGCATATTCATCAAATCAGGGTTTGACATGGCCTTATATGTCAGGCACAGGTCACCTCTGAGCAAGCGGTATGAGACTGAATAGAGCTGGAGTTCTTTCAGTCGGGCAGCATAAGACATAAGACCCTTTATCCTTTCGGTGAGGAACTTTTGGGGCCTTTCCAGCTGCTGCAGGTGTCGGGTCAGATACATTCCGAATGGGGCATTGTACTCAATCATAGGTCTAATGAGTGATGAGTACAGGGGACGATGACCTCCCTTGATCTAGATGTGAATCCCTTCATGATCAGGTGGGCAATGTAGAAGGTTTTCCTAACTACTTTAGCAACATGAGTGTCAAACGAAAGGCTACTGTCAACCTGGGTCCCCAGATCCCTGATGACTTCTTCTGTGCTCAGTGGATTGCCACCTATATGGTAGCTAGGGTAACCTTGTTTTTCCTGAAGGGTATGACTATGCATTTCTTGGCATTTAACTTTAGGCCATGGCTCTGGCACCAGTTATCCGTTTCTGTGAGGCCCTTCTGAAGGATATCTGTGTCAGATGTGTTTTCGACTATGGCCCAGTTTGCAGTCATCTGCAAACTTTGTCAGCCATAACCCTCGTGTGTTTGCTTGTACTTCAGAAAAGTAGATGCCGAACAAGAGTGGACCCAGGACTGAGCCCTGTGGGACACCACTTGTGACAGGCTTTGAGTCTGACATGGCTCCAGCAACTCTGACCCTGTGGGTTCTGTCACTTAGCCAGTTTGCAACCCATCTTGTGATGTATGGGTTTACATTCAAGCTGATGAGTTTTTCGATGATACCTGAGTGGGGTATTGTGTCGAAGGCCTTTGCCAGGTCAAGGTAGGCTGTATGGACTGCCTTTCCTCATCAATGGCCTTGGTGACTGTCTCGAAAAAGTCAACCAAGTTTAAAAGGCATGATCTGCCTTTGACAAAGCCAAACTGGGTTGGATCCAAAGTCTGCAAGTTCCCTATGTCTTTATTTATGAGTTCCATTATGATCCTCTCCATGGCTTTGCAGATGAGGCTTGTCAAGCTAATGGGACGGTAATTTCCAGGGTCGGTGGAGGCACCGCCTTTGTGAAGTGGGACCACAGTCGCCGTGCGCCACTCCTTGGGTATGTATCCTGAGGTGAGGCTAAGATTAAACAGCTGTCCTAACTGCGGGTTTAATTCCTCATTGAGTTCATGGACCACACAGCCGGGGACACCATCCGGTCCCATGGATGTTGTGTTTTTTGCTTTGGAGAGAGCAGTTCTCACCTGGGCGTTGGAGATGTTTGGGGGGCTACAATCCTCTGTTATAGATATCTCTCCTTTTGGGGAGAAGTTTGCACTGAACCTGTCAGCCAGTATGTTGGCAATGTGTGTAGGTTCAGTAATCTTCACATCATTTTGAACTAATTCTGAGCATATCTTGGAGTTTCCTCCTAGGTTTCTAACATAGCTAAAGAAGGCCTTATGATTGTCTTTTGAGTCCTTGGCGATTTTTCTCTCAAAATTTGCCTTGGATGATTTTATGAGAGCTCTTAGTTTTTTACTTATAATTGTCAAAGGTGTCTTACCTTTCAAGGATTTTGCTCTATCTTGTAGTAGCTTCCTCCTTTTGTTGTAGAGCTTGTTTATGGCTGGGGTCCACCAGACTGGACGCTTGCCTTTGGTACAAAGAGTCTTAGTTTTGTTTGGGATTGCCTGATCCATGCAGTCCTGTAGGTGCTGGTAGAAGGCATTTGTAAGTGATTCAGCGGTTTGAGTAATGTTTACCACTGGCTCAGGGGCCTTAAAGGAGACCACACTAGTTTTTAGAAATGTGAAGTCGGCTTTTGAGAAGTTTTTCACTGTGGTCTTTTATTTCAGGTGGGGCGGGATGAGGACCTCCAGCGAGATTAGTTTATGATCTGATCTCACCAGTGAGGGGTATACTTCCGGTGTTGAACATTGTGATCCCATGTTCGTGATGATGAGATCAAGTATGTTTTCTCCTCTTGTGGGGATGGTGACTGGTTGTTCCATGGCATTTGAGTTTATGAACTCCAGGAACCTTTGGGCTAGAGTGTTTGGGCTTGAGTAGTGTTCCCAGTCTATATTAGGGTAGTTGAAGTCACCTAGTATGATGGTGTTTGGAGATACATTTATCCCCTCCATTGTTTTCAGGAAGGCCATGTGAGGTTCCTGAGTTTGAGAGGGTGGCCTGTAACATGCTACAAATTGCAGAGCAGTCCTGCCTATGGTTAATTGCACCTGGATGGTCTCCGATGCATCGTGCGTTGCCACCAACCTTGAGGTGTGGGTGTCCTTTATGAATATGGACACCCCCCCTCCTTTCTTGGTGTTGTCCGGATTTTGGGGCCGAAACGCATGATATGAGGTGAAACCTGCTAGTGCTGGGGTGCTCTCAAGAGCCTTGAACCAGGTTTCTGTCACAGCACAGACATCGATGTTCTCCATACTGAGAAGGGCCTCGAGTGCGTGCATCTTGAGATTGAGACTTCTGGCATTGAGCAGCATTACCCTTAGTTTTTTTACTTTTTTGTGTTCTAGGGTGGTAGGTTTAGAATTTGAGCCTTGCCTAAAAAAGGCACTATGGGGGTGGCAAGAGCCTTTTAGTAAACACCCTGGGGGCTGTGGTGAGACCAAGGGGCAGAGCTCTGAAATGGTAATGACTGGATCCCAGCCAGAAATGTAGATATCTCCTGGATTGTCTGTTTATTTTGATATGACAGTGAGCATCCTGAAGCTCTATCAAGCATATTTAGTCATCCTTGCACAGAAAAGGCAGAATGGACTGAACCCTGACCATCTGGAACTTTGTGCACTGAACTGACTGATTCAGATTGCTGAGATCCAAAACTGGTCTCCAGTCACCTGTTTTCTTTTGCACTAAAAAGAATCTCGAGTATGCTCCGGACTCTTTCTGGTCTGGGGGCTACCTCTTGGATGACTCTTTTCTCTAGCAGCTTGTATGTTTCTGGTGCTGCTGTTTTCTTTTGATTGGGTGGAACATCTGGGATTTTGTTTACTACTAGTGGGAGTGGATGGGAAAATGGTATTATATAACCTCCGGATATTATCATCTGCACCTACAAATCTTTTGTTTCTACCTAGGCTGTCTGGTGCAGGGATAAACGAAACCTGACTGTCTCCAGAGATGGACAGTTGGGTCCACTTTCAGAATCACTGATAGGATCTGTCAGAAAACGTATCTCTAGATCCTTTAGTTGTGTGGACCACCTCTGTCACGAGGATGGCGTATTCTATTAGCGATCCCCTCTCTGCCTCTGGAAGAACTGTCTCCACATGGATGTTGGATGGGACGCTGGGATTTTTTGAACCACATTTTCTGTCCACTTCTTGGTTCCTAGAAAAGGTCCATCCAGGTGTCAAAAAACATATGCCCACAGCAGACAGGATTTTTCCTCCCTACTCACACCTAGAGAGTGTGTCTTTTACTTTGGGGCCAAATAAGGAACTTAAGTCAAAGGAAGCATTGATGAAAGAAGATTTGAAGGGTTCTACAAAGTCACACAAGTGCATTCAGGCATGTCTTCTGATGGAAATTCCTGAATCCACTGCCTATGAGGTACCTTCAGCTGCAGGGGGGGATGAGCCTCATGGTTGAATTTGAATGGACAGAAGGGTAGCCAACTGCAAGGCAATAGTACTCTCTGCCTCAGAGGATATGGTCCTAGTGAGGTACTTGGAAAGTTCTTTAAACAAATCCCTCTGGAGGCTTATGAAGTGTGCCAACTAATTCAGAGACCAAAGGCAAAGGTTGCTGAAGCATATATATGCTTCCCAAATCTGTCCAGCACCCTATACTCCATGTTAGGGGGGAAGAGAGAGAGGAACTTTGTTCTGCTAATTTCTTCTACATGACAGATGCTATGACCATGGTATCAACTGCTACTCCCTTGCTTCAAACCTCTGTCCTTCAGTGTTGCCAAGATCCTATCTTGTCTCTTGGGGATTGGCTTGATGGTGTCATGCTCTTTGCCCTCCCATTGAGAGACCAAATCAATGAGCTCATCGGCAGGTGAAGTCACCCAGGATGTAGACGGGCCATCTCCATTTGCTTTCAGGAATACCGACTCCTGCTGGGAAGGGTTTAGGAGCTCTAGAATGTCTCCAAATGAAACGTCTGGGGGTGATCTGGGAGACCCTTCCCCCATCAAAGTCAGTATCCTCTATGACTGACTCTTGTGGAGAGTCCAAGTGCCTCATTTTGCACTTTTTCTTCCTCAGAACTTCTTTGGTGGGATGCTGTGGAGAAGTGCCAGAAGAAATTGGTATACCCTGCTGGGTATCCTGGTGAATGATTTGGGCTGGTTGTCCCAGTGGAACAGCTAGTTGAGACTCTAGACACAGAGACAAATGGAGCTGGGTAGTTGGAAGCCAAAGAGGGAAGAGAAGTGTGAACTCTTGGAACAGAGAAAGCTCTCTTCCCTATCTCAAATGCAGAATGCCTAAGAGAGACAGAGAATGACGGTTCCAAAAGACATGCCTCCTGCAGACTACTTGAGAAGTAAGTCAGACCTGAGCTGTCTAGCACTGAAGCTTTGAGGGGCAGAGCCGACTCCAACAGTTTCAGAGTTGACTCCAACACTCCAGATCCAGCACCAATGCTATGGCTCCAAGAGTCATCTGGCTCTGAAGTCCTCGGTTCTGGTCCATTCAGAGATACCACCAGAACTGAAGATATCTGTATCTTCAGATCTGATGCGGATGAGACTGGAACCTTTGGTTCCAATGGTTCTGAAACAAATGGTCAGTTTGGAGAAGGATTCAATAATGTAGAAGTAGTACTAACAATGGTCTCCAGACCCAGTGGGGGTGGAGCTGGAAAAAAACAATTTGAATCTGCATAGAGAGAAAATTCCTAATTATCCTGTCTGCATCAGTTTTGGTCAGATTTCTGGAATAATGTGTAGAAGATGTTGTTAAAGATGATCTGGAATGGTGATACCTCAGAGACTGCTCCAAAAAAGGAGGAAGGTATCCAAGAGGAGTCCAGATCTGGGACTAACTGTGGTGATTGGATCCTAGGTGATTTTTCTTGCCTATACTGCAGATCCAAAGGGGTCAGATCTGAAGCTTTAGAAAATTTACAAGTAGGTTCAAAACCCAGAAGTGCAGAAGTGGTTGGCTACAGGGAACACTTTCTCAAATCCTTTTTGTCAGATTTCCTAGGGGTATGAGCCTCAGATGATGATGATGCTGGTTTGGAGGGGAGCAAACTTCTTAGCATTATTTTATTTTTGCTATCAACCAAGGTTCTAGGATTAAAAGCCTTGGAAATGTCAAAGTTAGAGTCAAGATGCACTGGATCTAAACAATAAACGCATTTGGAATGTACATCCAATAAAGAGATTTTATAGACACGGGCCATACATTTTTTAAGACCTGATGGCTTCTCAGTCATTTTTTAAACATATAACACCATCTAATACAGAAAAAAAAAATAAGTAAAGATTTTTTAAATAACAGTAGAAAAGGGGGAAGGGGGCAAAATTACCAACAATGGTAATTAAAGAAGTATTAAAAAGTATGTAATGGAGGGAACACCAATGATGGGAATTAAAAGTTACAGAAGAAAGAAGTAAAAGGGAGGAAGTGCCATAAAGATATACATATTAGAAAGATAATAAGTTAAAAAGGGATTTATGAAGTTATAATGAAAGATTTTAACTCACAGGAAAAAAGTCACTATACTCCACAGTACACAATGACCACGTCCGTACGCTAAGGAGGCAATTGAGACCTAAGGTATGTTAGGTCACTAGGGCATTATGGGTAAGTGAGGAGCTCGAGAGTTTCAGTGTTCCATGAGCTAGAAGAAACAGCCAAGTCAGAGCCAAGTGTTGGATCCAAACCCAACGACTGAGGAATAAATGAAAATGACATCCGATCTAAAATTACTTCATACCCCAGGGATCCTTCTTGGGGCCTCTTTTGTTTGGAATATACTTTTCTTACATGCAGGCCAAAACCAGTGGGCTATGGTTGACCAAGTTTGTGGATGAGTGCAAGCTAGGCACTATCATCAATTCCCCTAGTGATGTGGACGTCCACCAAGAGGGTCTCACCCAAACAAAGGGCTGGTGCCCAAAAACAGCCTCAAACTGAATGCCAAAAAATGTACCATCATCCCCTTTTGGGAGAGTGATGTCCCCACAAATTATCATATTAATAACAAGGTCCTGAGCATGCAATCAGTCGTGAGGGACTTGGGCACCCAGGCTGATAGCAAACTGACTTTTGACCACCATATTGCCTCTGTTGTACAGAAAGCTTTCTACATAGCCTACCTCATTAGTAAGGGTGTCTCATCCAGGGAGAAGGTGGTCATAACATCCCTGTATTCTTCCCTTGCAAGACCCATTATTGAGTACAATGCCCCTTTTGGCATATACCGCAGAAAGCACATGCATCAGCTGGAGAGACCGCATAGGTTCCTCACCAGGAGAATCCAGGACCTCGAACATCTACCCTACACAGGCTAAAAGCCCTGTCTCTCTACTCAGTCTCATACAGACTCCTCAGTGGTGTCCTCTGTCTGGCATACAAAGCAATCTCAGACCCTGCCTTGATGGGACTGCTGCATGTCCACAAGTCAAGCTCCACTTGAGTAACCCAGAAGCGCAACCTCAACCTGGTATGTGACATCAATAGGACTTGTTGGGACAGATCTGTGTCCCAGAGACTTCCCCATCTGTGAAACAGACTCCCGTTCCATGTTAAGCAGAGTACCTCATTAACCATTTTTTTAAGTGCAACCTGGATAACTGGATGGGAAACAGAAAATACACTCCTGGGATTTCACCTGTGTCCCTGCTGGACAGGCGCATCAGATGCTGACTTGAAGGAATATGGGCTAAATTCTTGGCTAGACTTGTAACGGCCTCAGTGCCAATAGCCTAGTAACGTCCTATGACCCTATGGCATACCTGCACAGTGAACCTTGTGTAACTAAAAAGTGGTATTGAAAGGAAAGGATAATTGTATATATTTTTGTTATATTCAAATTAATAATGAAAATTTGGAATGTGATAGCGTCATGTGACAGGGCCTGTGGAAGCAGTATTCCCTAGACAAAAATAATGTATTTATTTGTTTGTTTATTTGTCATTGTTGACTGGGAACATCCTACTGGGCAAAGTCCACTTTCAACAGAGGCCCAGGGAGAAAATATCCAGCAGATACATTTAAAATACTCATGGCACAGCAAATTTACTAAGGTAAATTACATAGATAATTCTTAAGATGTACATATATAGTTATTTGTTTTGAAGTTACACTGTACAAAGACAACAAAGGCATTTCTTCTGGGTCACATTATATATGATATTAAATTCAAAGTATAAAGCATTTGGTATGTAAACAGTTCATGTGCCACATGTGTGACCAGCAGACCTTAGCTATGACTTACAAGACATGGGTAAGGAGGACTACAGTATAAATGTTAGGCATAAATAAAATGAGGTTAGGAGTGTGAAACATAAAAAATGAAAGTAAAACCCATTGTATAAAGACATAATATTTGAGAATAAATCTACAATGTACATTTTTTAATGGAACAAAAAAGATGTAAACTCAAACTTTTTTCTATATAATGCATAAAAAGTATATTAAGTTTATAGTAGTTTTCTCCTATGAAATATACCAGTTATGCATAAGATATGAAATGGATGGTTGACGTGAAATAAAATATCATCTGGCTTGTTAGCACAAAAGATTGTTAATAGGTTGTTCATTGAGCCAAGAGTACATGATTTGATTACTTTTACCTCTTAGGAATTATCTATGTAATTTACCTTTGTCTACTGTTTGACTGAGAAAATTAGCTGATCAGACAGTGCTTCTGTGCCACCCCTGAAAAAAGACACTTGTGTCTGGCGAACTTGAGTGGTCAACAAATGTATAAAAATGGAATAATTGTGACTACAAAAATCTGTAATTATTTCTACACTAGGAAGCTAACCATTTGTAAAAGCATGACAATATTTGTAAAGACACAGTTAAAGAGCTGGAAAGCAAACTCATTAGTTGGTAAATGTGAAACTCTTCATAACGAGGTCATTGTTCCCCTCTACTCGACACTCATTAGACCCATTATAGAGTACAATGCCCCTTTTGGAATGTACCTCACAAGGGAAGCACTTTACATAATCGAATTACTGAAATCTCAAATGTCATACAGTCGAGACCATATGATCGACATTTCAGTAAATCGAATATGTAAAGTTTTAAAAAATAACACTTTACTTACCTTAAAACATTACATGCACACAGAGGCAAGGCTTCTTGTATGCTCTGTGTGTACTTAATGTTTTTATCTTTTTTGCGGTGTCGACAGGAAGTGGGAAATCTCCCATTTTGCGATTCCGCATACAGCGCAATATGGGAGATTTCCCTTTTCCCCACTGTAGCGCGATCTCGGAGTTGGTATATTTAAGTAGGGGGTGTGGTGGGGCAGAGCCCCCCATATGGGGGGTGCAGGGGGCAAAGCCCCCCTGCAGAAGCGATGTTTGACTTTTTTTTTTTTTTTTTGGGTTTCATTTTAGAAGTTCGAGTTTCCAAAACTTGATCTTTTGGTCTTGACCATATGAAGTTCGAGATTTTGGGAATTCGAGCTTCTAAAGTGAATCCACCTCACAAGACATCTGCAGCAGCTGGAAAGGCCACAGAAGTACCTCACAAAGAGGATTACTGGCCTCAAGCAAATGTCCTACACTGACGGTCTCAAAAACTCCAGCTTTACTGCGTAGCATATCGCCTACTCCGAGGTGATCTCTGCCTAACATATAAAGCTATGTCAAACCCAGAGCTGTTGGACATGCTACACCTAAAGAAATCCCAATCCCTCTGAGCTACACACTCTAGGGACCTAAACCTTGTCACCACAATAAACAGGACATGCTGGAGGGATAGATTCCTGTTCCAGAGACTTCCCATACTCGAACAGGCTACCCATCTATGTCAAGCAAAGTTCTTCATTAGCACTCTTCAAGAAAAATCTTGATGAGTGGATGGGAAATAAGAAATACACCCCGGGGATCACTTCTGTGTCTCTGCTCGACAGTGGCACAGTAAAATAACTTTCTTGGGTGGTGTAAGCCAGGGGACCTTGTTGGCTAGGCTTACTTAGGCCCTTGGGCTGATAGCCTAGTACCTACCTATGAACCTATAACTGCATCTGTGATTTCTGTACTGTGAAGGATGTACATCAAATAGCCAACTGAATATACAGCTAATAAAAAAAGAACTTCTCTGGAGCTTGTGGAATGTACAGATCTGATTTCTGGATTTATGTATTTGTCTGTGTGATGCCCCTGCACTCACCCGGTAATCAAGGAGCCTCAATCCTCACCACTAGCACCAATGAGAGATGTGCACATTGGGAGGATGACATGTACAGTCAATACTCCTGGCTGAAAGTGTGTGGTCTGTCTGGCTCTCCCCCAGGATACCAGACCCACATGCTTGTCTCCAAGCCTGACTGCATGTAACTTCATGAACACACAGTACTGCATTATCAAAATCATTCCCTATCAGGAAATATGCAGGGATATCCTCAGACACATCTACTTGCTGGCTTCCTTTTCCATCCTCCCAGTCAAGGGGAACCCAAGCCACAAGTATTTGGAATGGGGTCCCTCCTAAAGCTCTGACTAGAATAGACTGCCCAAGACAGTAGTGCTCCTCTGTAACCACTGCATGCTTTATAATGGTTAGGTCAGAGGGTGTGTCACTCTTAGCAATGGCCTCTTTCCCATTCACTAAAATAGGATATAACCTCTTGTGGTAGTTTGTTACCCTGGTTGTCTCAAGACAACCTACTGTTTGCATTTTGTCATTCCCACTTACTGGCTATCCCACCTTTTGTTCCTCACCTTGCCTCTGTGGACATCTATATGCTACATGGCCCCACTAGTTGCACTTAAAACATTTAACCCTTGGTCCTAGACATGTTCCTGGACTAGTGGCTTCCTGTGGTACTGGTAGACTCTGTGTTGTGGAGGCAGTCTGGGCTGCCCACATGGGTTCCATTAGACCCATGAGCAGCACTGGGTGTCCCTTCCCTGTGCAGTGATTTCCTGCTTGCTAGGTATAGGTCTTCCTTCTCCATCTCATCTAGAGTAGCACATTGTCTATCGGCTAACCAGATTCTCATATCCTTAGACACAGTGCTAAGGGCTTGTTCCCTTACCAGAAGGTCTGCCAGGCTTCAAAACTCACCCACCTATGAAAATAAGTGCTTAGTTCAGCAACATATTCACACACACTTTCATCTGCCTTACATCTATGCTCATGAAACTTTTTCCTATAAGCTTCAGGTGTTAACAAAAAAAAATTCTAGCAAACAGTTCTTTACAAGCTTGCAATTTAAACAGTCAGTATCAGACAGTTTGGACATTACAGTTACAGCTTTACCACAGAGTAAGGGGGTCAGGAGCTGTACCCAGAGCCCTTGGTCAACATTACACTGTTTACATAACCTCTCGAACATATGAATTAAACTATCACAATTATCTCCCTCTGCAAATTGTGGAAGAAATTTACTGACCTTTGTTGCTTCTGGGGTTCAGTTACTCCCTTCCCTATTACCTCCATGACTCTGGCGAAGAGTCACTATTTCCTTTTCATGTTGCCTCTGCCTCTCCTCCTACTCAGCATCCAGGCGTTGCAGTTTCTCATTTTCCTCAGCCTTCAGATGTTGCAGTTTCTCATTTTCCTCAGTCTCTAGATGCCTGCCTCTCTGCTGCTTCTATTTTTCAAATGCTTGGCCTCCAACTCAAGTCTCTTTAACTCCAGAAGGATGTTTAAGTCCTCTGTGGAAAGGTTGAGCTGTCCATTTTCAGAGAGTTGTACATCTCTACGGCCAGTCTGATTGCCCTCCTGATTGCTATTCTCTGATGCAGTTGTGACTAAAGCTGCAATCATGTCTGCTTTAATCAGGTTGGCATGCACCAGTCCTTTAGCCTAGCACATCTCAGCCAATGGCTCCTTGTCAGCTTGCCATGCTCCTCTGCTGACATGCTTGCCTGCTCTCCCTGACTAACTAAGCTAACAAAAGAAATAAAACAATTGTGATATGAACTCTGGATATTCACTGTGTGGCTGATTAAGAGTACAAACACCTTCCATGACCACTGTACACTAGCTACAGGAATTCAATATCCACACCACTAAAAGCCAATTAATATGTGATGTGGCTATCTCACCATTATCAACACAATTAATATGTGATGTGGCTATTCTGCCACTGCCAAACAATTAATAGGTGATGCCCCTGCACTGCCTCAGTAATCAAGGAGTCTCAGTCCTCACCACTAGCACCAGTGAGGGACATGTACATTGGGGGGCAGATGACATGTACACACACACACAGTAAAGTACAATTTCCCTTCAGAGCACACAGAGATCCCAGTCAGTCTGGGGCTGGTTTCTTCTTCTTTTTCTTCCTCTTCCTCTTCCTCTTCCTCTCTCTCTCTCTCTCTCTCTCTCTCTCTCTCTCTCTCTCTCTCTCTCTCTCTCTCTTTCTCTCTTTCTCTCTCTCTTCTTCTTCTCTCTCTCCCCAATAAGACTCTCCCCACTGGCACAGCTATAAGGTTAAGATCTCAGCCAAACGGTCACTCCAAAACCTCCAGCACCCTCTCTGTTCAACCGGTGCTTCATGTCCCTGCCCAAATAGCTGACTGACTGATACACACACACACACACACCTGGAGATTTGATTTATATACAAACACAAACACTCCCCAGAAAGGCTGGCACAGGTTTACTAGCTATGCCCCCCTTCTGCCCAGAGCATAAGGTAGTTGGCGCTGCCACAATAATCCCTTATCAGCTACTTTAAAGCTCTTCCCAAAGGGTGACCAATCTTACTGTGTAATGTTACTATTATCCAAATGGTAAGTGTGACCGAGACTAAGGCTATTTAAGAGTGGCATGTACAGTGTCACCAAATACATATGCAAGCACCTAAGAGCTTAAATATCTCTATACAAATCAGCCACAATTAAATGGTTTAACTGTATTTAATAATAAATAATAAAAGAAGAAACCATACTCAATAACTCAACACAGTGACTACAGAGTTCAGAATCACAGGAAATACTTTAAAACAACATTGCAGGACAGTCTCAAATAAATACAGAAAATGACAAAACTAATCTTTACTGTATTCCTATCTATAGCTAAGAGATAATATGCCCTATGTTTTGCAAGTTAACTCTGTATGTTCCAACTTCTACCATGAAAAGATACATTTGCATAGGCATATAGTTTATACACATTTCTGCTCTCTTCCAGCAGGGTACACTGTGGCTACATTCTTGAAGCTCAATCCATAACATACAGTTCAACACACATTTCTGCACCAGTAGTTTTAATATACACATAACATAGTTCTCTTACATTTGTAAGACAAGCCTATGGATCATATTAATATTCACAAATGACATGATTATTTACAAAATTCCAGATACCCGGGCTGGCAGTGTCACATGTCTATATAAATCATATCAATATTTTCAAGTGACATAAATTATTTTCAGAATTCCAGTTAGCTGGGCTGGCAGCATTTTGGTTTGTCAGTCTGTAATGCCCTCTGAAAATTCAGCTAGTGTAGCTCCAGGCAACTAGTTCAGTTAAGAAATAGCCAAGGGAAGGTTTATCTGTATTCAATTATTTGTGTGCAATTTATTTGTCCAGTGTGATTAATTGTTGTAGTCTCTTAGCAGAAGTACACTACTCTGCATATTTAACTTTTACCTGCATTATTTACCCCACCCTTTTTAACTGTTAAGTACAATATTTGTATTTATTCATATTAGCAAGTCTGAAGCTGAATGAATATTTCCTTTATTGATATGGCTTATTATGAAGAGTAAAACAGTAATTGGGAGTTCCCCAGTTACTTAGTTTGGGGTAGTAATAGTTTATTACCTTGAACCAGTATCGAGGGCTGTAGTATTTGAATATAGTACCAGCCTTCCCTGAAAATTGTGTATATGCATGTGAAAGTAGGAGTTTATTCAATGTGGAGTTATGTGTATGGCAACTGAGCAATGGAAGACACTGAAACCCAAAGTGGTGAGAAAGGGGTATGAGGAGCTAGGGAAGACAGACTACTCAATGAGGTGTTCAGAGTGAAGCCTATACTTAGATGTAGTTGGTGGAACTATGATAAAGGCAAAATAATTTGTTGCATACCATTGACAGCCTGCATTTATTTGTTTAGTCAATGCAATCTATGAATCTTTTTATACTGTAATCATTTAGTATCGCTGGTATAACATAAGACATCACAATTCTGGTGCCAAGTGGACTTCACACATACACATATAAATAGTTGTGAGGAATGCAGCCTTCATCCACCATATATTGCCAGCAAAAAGGGTGGCAGTAGAGGGCTACAAAGCCCCTTCTACATATCTCTTAATTATCCTGATTTTGGAAGTTTGTTTCTATTTTCAGGCATGATTAAGTTTGTTCCTATTTTTGGAGGAATGTCCCTATTTTAGGTTTGATTTACCCTTTGTACATTTCTGAATCCCCATCATCACAAGTGATTTTTGAAGCTGTCTAGTACACACAGAACCACTGTACATGGGACCAATATGTTAAAAAAGAGAACACGTCTTACATGTCCTTTTTTCTTAAACAAAAATAAAGACCTTGTATTGCAAAATTTTGTGCCCAGTTCTTTAAAGTCTACAGGTTTTACACCATCTCTTTGATATTGTGCTTATATTTTTACATTGTTTTTGTTCTGTCTTTTTTAAACATGTGTTTCTAAGTAGAACTCCACATTCCTACTGAAAGGTATTCACATTTTATGCTAATTAGATGTCCAGAATTTAGCTGGATGTTCCCATTTCTCAATGCCTTTCTTCCTATTTTCAATATCCGCATGAGAAGTATGCCCACCTGACTGTTAACAACTAAATCTTCACAGTGGTAGGAGTGGTGAGATTCAAATCCCACATCTGTCTGTTATTCAGAAATGATTCAGGCTTTCTGAAACCTAAATCTTTGTACTGGAACAATGCCTGATACTATTTTAGTCTTCAGACATCTGGCATGGATATGTAGAACAATAAATTAAATGACTGATGAAAAGTAAACAGCAGCATCTTACTGTTTAATCCTACATGTTCGTTTGTGGACAACCTTTATTCTCCCAAACCATATGAAATTGTAAAAAAAAAAGTTCACACGCACACATATATATATATATATATATATATATATATATATATATAGATATATAGATATAGATATATATATCTATAGGTCCATGTTAGTTAAACAAAAACCCAAATCCCTGATGACCGGATCGCCGAGACAAGATCGCTGACACCACACATCCACGACAATGGTGAGTGCACATATTATGGCACAGAACCTATTCCCACCCCCACATCCCCCCCTTCTTAAATATGCCATCTCCAAGATCGCACCACATTGTAGGAATGAGAATACATCCCATTCCACACTACCCTTGGCGATCCAGTTATCGGGGATTTGGTTTATACATATAGATATAGATATATATATATATATATATATAGCTATGGTTACTTGAGATACAGGATGTTATAATACTTAGTGGGCTAGGTAACTCTGTGTTCTTCATTAATAGCATTTATCAGGTTCATTAATCTTTGGGCGAATCCAGCTTTTGAGAAGTAAATATATCCATTGAAGGAAAACTAAAATCTCCAACATTTAAAATATTTTTGTGAAGGGTAGCTGAGAAAGAGCACTGAGAATCTCTTGCGGTCTTCTAAGGATTTGGAAGGTCTCATATAATATAAAGGAACACTGGAATTCAGTTAAGTTCAGTTTATAGATCTTGGGGAAAAACTACCTGGAGCTGATGTTGTCTCTGACAAATATAAAAATAATCCCATAGTTTCCCCCAAGATATAAATGCATGGTAAATGCTAAACCCAGGTGAGATGGCAGTGCTATCTTTACAGGGAAGCCAAGTCTCAATTTTGATACAGACATAGATGTATTCAAATTCGAGGAGAGGCTCAAAATCAAGCAATTTATTAAGACTTATGTCACTGAGGAGATTCTAAGATGCCTGCACTCTGAAAATCAGGATAATTAAAGCTCCCCCACTGTAAAAAGAAAAGAAGTATAAAAAATTTGTGTACAAGCTACAAATTTAGTAAAACTCAGCTACTGGTTAATCATTATACTGCCTGGAGGGTAGCTAAAAAGAAATTTGAAGAACAAAATATGAGAAAATCAACTATAAAAGGAGAAACACAAACTTTGGTCAGGAAGAATTGTGTAGCTATTCAGCAAGAAGTGGTTCAAGTTTCAACTGTGGTACAGTAAACAGTTTTGAGTAATTTAGAGGAAAAATAAATGAAATATATTCAGATGTGTTTAAATAAGTGAGCCAGTGGAGTAATATATAAATTCAGATGACCGAAGGTTAAAAAGAATAGTAGATGCTTAAAGTAGCCATTCAGATGAGCTAATAAAACTGCATAAATCAGTGGATGAAATTAAGGAAGACTAGGTGAATATAAGGCTTCTTATGAAGAACTATTTCAAAAATGGTATAATTAGAAGACAACAGCATATACAGACAACTTGAGGTTTTATGCTAAACCAGAGAGAAACAGACTGCATTACTTTTATGAAAGTACAAATAAGCAAATGTAATGGTATTTCACAGCAGGATTTGTTAATCAAAAGGAGACACACACACTGTACATGTTCCAAACATGGTAATAAGAAAGAAGCAAAGACCTATATTAGTAAACAAGCAGTCATACCAGCAGAAAAAGTTATTCCTAATAAAACTGTGATAGAAGGGAAAAGTATTAAAAATTGGGGATGCCATAGTCCTTGTGGAAGATAATTATTTAATGTAGACTAGGCAGAACAAAAGTATGTTTATCCTTCCAATCAGGCGATTTTGAGAGGTAAATATGAGATTCAAGTAGATATATCCAGCTATATTTAGAATGTTTTTTTTTCCTGCAGATTCAAAGACATTTCTGGATGCAGAACAGACGAAGATGGAAATAAAATTATCAAGCAAAAAGTCAACAAGCTGGAAGAGCCTTTGTTTCTCAAGCTAAGCTTCTGGTGTCATTCTAAGGGGATCCAGTATCTGTCTGCTTGGGATGACATGGTTGACAGACCATAATGCTTTGCCACAGATGGCCTGCACCTGTCGCCCCAGGGATTCCGGATACTGGCTAAGGCTCTTGCTGCCCCTATAGTGCCTTTTTTAGGCAAGGTTCAAATAACAAATTCACCACCATAACAGGAACAGGCAAGCAAAAACTGAGGGCAATGCTACTCAATGCCAGAAGTCTAAATCTCAAAATGCACTTACTCTAGGCACTACTTAAAATGGAGAACATCAATATCTGTGCAGTGACGGCTCCAGAGAGAACCTCTGCACTACCAGGCTATAACTCATACCACACTTTTCGGCCATGTAACCTGGACTGAAACACAAAAGGTGGAGGTGTGTCCATATTCATTAAGGATATCCACACCTCCAGGCTAGTTTCTCAGCATAATGCATCTGAGGTTATCCAAGTGCAACTAACTCTGGGCAAAACTGCAATCCAAATTGTAGCTTGCTACAGATCCCCCACCATGCCCCAAGATTCCCACTCCTCTTTTCTTGATGTACTGGAAAATATTAGGGTTCAACCAAACACCCTAATAATGGGTGACTTCAACTACCCCACCATTAACTGGGAAACTATTCATGTACCAGCTCTTTAGCTCAACGCTTTCTGGAATTCATAAAGTACAATGCCCTGGATCAACTTATCCACACCCCCGCCAGGGGCAACAATATCCTAGACCTAGTCATTACCAACATGAGTGACCGGTGTTCCACACCTGAAGTCAACTCCTCGTTGGTCCGGTCCGATCCGACCATAAGCTAATCACCCTTGATATCCACATTCCACCCCCCCCCCCCCCATTAAGGAAACCATGGTAAAAATTTTCTCCAAAGCCAACTTCATGCTTCTTAAGACAGAAGTGGTGAACTTCATGACACCCATGCAGATGGACAATACAGTTACAACTTCTGGATCCTACACAATTGCACGTTATATGCACTTACACGAGTGCATGGATCATGCAATCCCTAACAGAACCAAGATGCTATCCTCCAAAAAAAGGAAGCCAATCTGGCGATCCCCTGCTATAAACAAACTCTACAAGAGAAGAAAGAAACTGTTGCAAAAAAAGAGTAAAATCCTATGATTGGAGGAACTCCGTGGTCAGCCTCAGTAAGAATCTGAGATCCCTCATAAAATCCTCCAAAGCTAGTTACGAAAACAAAATTGCCACTGATTCTAAAGACAACCACAAAGCATTCTATAGCTATGTCAAGAATGTCACTGGCAACACTCAGATCTGCTCTGAGTTGCAGCATAATGGCACTAAATATACAGAACCAACTGCTATTGCCAACATCCTGGCAGATAGGATCAGTGCTAACTTTACCCCTCTCTCATCCCCTAAAGGGCCCATCTCTATACCGGAAGAATGCAAAGTACCTGTAATCATGGCTGCACAGGTAAAAAACACACTCTCCAAAGCCAAGAACACAGCATCCATGGGACCTGACAACATCCCAGGCTGCGTTCTACATGAACTACAGAATGAACTGGCACCCCACCTAAGTACCATATTCAATCATAGCCTCACCTCAGGCTTTGTGCCCACTGAATGGTGCACAGCAACAGTTATCCCACTCCACAAAAGGGGGGCCACCACGGACCCTGGGAACTACTGCCCCATTAGTCTGATGAGCCTGGTCTGCAAGGCTATGGAGCATATCATCATGGAACTTATAAACAGTGACATTGGTAATCTCCAAACTCTGGACCCTACTCAGTTCGGGTTTGTAAAAGGCAGATCATGTCTCCTAAATCTAATAGACTTCTTTGAAGCAGTCAGCAAAGCTGTAGATGAGGGTAAGGTGGTACACACAGCCTATCTAGATCTCACCAAGGCTTTCGACACCATCCCCCACTCTGGAATTGTAGACAAACTCACTAAACTACGTATAAATCCCTATGTCACAAAATGGGCTGCCAACTGGCTCACTGACCAAACACACACTGTGAAAGTAGCGGACTCTAAATCCAACTTCAGACCAGTGACAAGTGGGGTACCACAGAGTTCAGTCCTAGGTCCTCTCCTGTTTGGTATCTACTTCTCTGAAGTACAGGCTAACACAGAAGGTCTTTGACTAAAAAAGTTCGCAGATGACTGCAAACTAGGAGCCATAATCAAATCTCCTAACGATGTGGATATCCTACAAAAGGGCCTCACTGAGACAGATGCCTGGTGTCAAAGCCATGGCCTCAAGCTCAATGCCAAAAGTGCATTGTCATCCCTTTTGGTAAAAGCTGTACCCATGAACTACCACATAGGTGGTAGTCTACTTAACACCGAAAGTGTGATAAGAGACCTTGGGACACAGGTGGACAGTAGTCTCTCCTTTGATAATCACATCGCTACAATTGTCAGGAAATCCTTCTACATGGCACACCTCATCACAAAAGGTTTCTCATCCAGAAAAAAAAGAGGTCATTGTTCCCCTCTACTCATCACTCATTAGACCCATTCTAGAGTACAATGCCCCTTTTGGTATGTACCTCACAAGACATTTACAACAACTGGAAAGGCCACAGAAATACCTCACAAAGAGGATTACCGGCCTCAAACAGATGCCCTATGGAGACCGTCTCAAAAAACTCCAGCTTTACTCTGTAGCATATCGCCTACTGAGAGGCAATCTCTGCTTAACATGCAAAGCTATGTCAAACCCAGAGGGCTGTTGGACATGCTCCACATAAAGAAATACCAATCCCTCCGAGCTACACACTGTAAGGACCCTAAACCTTGTCACCACAATAAACAGAACATGCTGGAGGGATAGATTCCTGTCTCGGAGACTTCCCATACTCTGGAACAAACTACCCATCTATATCAAACAAAGCTCCTCATTAGCACTCTTCAAGAAAAATCTTGATGACTGGATGGGAGATAGGAAATTCACCCCAAGGATCCCTTCTGTTGCTCTGCTCGACAGGGGCACAGGAAAATAATTTTCTTTGGTGGCAAAAGCCAGGGTACTGTTTGGCTAGGCTTATATAGGCCCTATGAACCTATGAAGCTATGATATGATCTTGTCAAAGGACAACAAGCATCTGGTTATAGAACCTGCACAAATCAGCAAGTTGTCTAAATAAGGAAAAAATGTAGATGTCTATTCCGCAGTAGGAAATCACTTAAACCAGACACCTTGTAAATATAAGAGGTGCAGTAGATAACCCAAAAGGTAACACAGAAACCTGATCATGTAAGCCAAACACAGCAAATCTTAAAAAATTCCTGAAACTGTGAGCAATCGGAATGTGATGATAAGCATCCTTCAAATCTGGAGTCCCCGTGAAACAATGAATGCAATGTGAGCAATGTTGAGACTCAATGTAAGGTGAGCAGTTTGAATTTTACAAATTTTACAAAGTTTTTTTTTTTAAGAAAGGACAAATGGGTCTCCAGGAGTGCTCCATTTCTGGCACCAAAAAGATTCAGGAATAAAATCCTTTATCTTTGTGTATCACAGGCACTGGTTGTATGATCTCTGCTTCTACCATGTGATACAGCACTGGGGGAAGCAACTCTGTTCTAGTGCATATGGGGGACTTACCTGAAAGGGAGAGGATTCTCTATCCACTGGCCAAGTGTATCCTCTCCAAATTTTTCTCAGAACCCATTTGACTGAGATTACTTGTGGCCAGGATGCAGGGTAGAGAGACAGTCTGGAGGAAGGAGCAAGAGACGAGGTTGGGGGATACAGGTGCTCTGTGACTCAGTGTGGTCATTCCCTTGCAGGGTGTTGATTTTATTTTCTGGAAAGGAGCCCTCTTGTTTGATTTTGAGGAATTATCCTCCAGCTAATTCCTTTTGGGTCTCTGAATTTTGTTTGCCTGTGATTTTTGTTTGCTCTGCCCCTTGAAAGAAGACACTTTGTTTGCGGACAACTTGAGTGCATGAAACATCCTAGATACCCCATGCATTAATTTGCTTCTATCATCCCACTGTTGAAAACTTGTGTAACATAGGGCTCAGACACCAATTCAGAACTTAAAGCTGCATTCAAAATGAAGTTTTGATTAAGTAACCAAAAGTACTGTTTTAATACAACAGAAGAACAAGCATTTCTCAGGACTCTATCTGCACATTCAAGAGCACCTCTCACAGCATCTTTTGAGAAACAATTGTATTCATATAAGACTTTCTGCATGTAAGGATGCAGCAAAATCATCCAAAAATGAATGCACACTGTAAAATAATTTTTCACACATAGGCTTGATAATTTAACATTCTAAAGGCTAGACTACTAGAAAGTGACATATTTTTGCCCTGAAGATCTAACAATTTTTCTTCTTTATCAGGGAATGATGGATTAGATGAAGTCAAGGACTTTCTATTGAAGCAGGCAGCTGGGGAGATTGCAGCTGGGTTGTTGTTGTGTCTTTCAGCTTTTCCCGGTTAGGGGTCACCACAGCGAAACTCCGGTCCGCTAATGATTGGCAGTAGATTTTTACATGCCGAGTTGCCAGCCCTGACTCACAACCTTCAACAAAGGTACGCCCATTCATGCATGTCTCCACACAGAGGATGCTCTAGCTGGGAATCGAACCGGACAGCGTCTTATTGTGAGGTGACAATGCTACCGCAGCACCACCACCGCAGTCAGATTGCAGCTGGGTCAGAAGTCAAATATGAAAACAGTCTTGTCATATCCAAGGAGACCTTATATTTTCTCTGAGAATTTTTAGGGACTTTTGGAATAGCTACTGGTGCCTAAAAGTAGTTTTATAAACATCTTCCAAGGCTGGTATAAGAGGGTGAAATAGCCACAGATTTGGGTATCTTGTCCTCTAAAAGGTCATATGCCCTGCCTAACTCTGAGGTATTTCCTGATAACTTCCAAACAAAACTATCACTAAATGTAGCAATCAGCTGAGGAGTAGTGATTACTTGTTTGGACTTAAGCTCGGGTTCACCTTCCAAAGATTCAGAGTGACTCATTGTCCTCTCGGAAATCACTAGTGCCCTCTTCATGTTCCTCATCATTCTCTAAACAACAGAAAGGTCTCTAGCCAAGCTATCACTAGAGCCACATATGGGAGAACAACAACTAGAATTAGCTGTCTGCAGAACAGACTTTATCAAGGAAACCACATCAGCCTCATAAACGGCTATAATTTGATTATCTGCTTTTTGATGAAGCTTCTGTTTTTCATTTGCTTGTGAACTTTACTACTAGATAAAATATCTAGGACTGAGTATTATGTCTGTCAAAAAGTCTCTTACCCTGGACTACTCCTGCACCTAAAGAGTTGGTTCTACAGTATTTGCAGCAGGCACTGGAACTGCCCTGGAGAATATGTCAACCCCCCCAATTCCAAAATGGCCTGCAAAGCTAAACTAGAAGGAGACGGGGAAAACGACAAGGGGTCTGAAGGTTTAGCAAAGGCCCTGACAGAATCACTAACTATAGGCTGAGGCATATTTTTATTCTGATTTTTTTCTTTTTGGGTGCAACCCAATTGGATGGCGGGGGTACCAAAGATAGGATCCATCGGTTCAGGGGAGAAAACACCTGCCAGAGTAATAAACTGGCAGTTCTGGATAATGTATCACAATCACTTAAAGTTTGTAGTAATAAGTACATCCCCAGAAAACTAAACTCTGCAAAACTCATAAAAAAAAAACTGCTTGAAATGAGGTCAGAATTCCTTTACAACGTACAGATGTTAAAAAGAATTCCCAGTACACAAAAATTAGCTCCACACACTTTAACCATGTTAAACTATCATAACATAACATTTAATAGTAATTTAAACTACATTTATTTGTCAGAGCTCCACAGCACATTCTCATAACTTCATCTACAGTAAAATTGCAATCTGATGTTAAAAACACAAAGAACAGAGTCGTACATATAGTAAATAATGTATGAATGATGAACAATCCAAGTTCTGCAATATTTCCCTGTCAAAAGATGAACATAAAGCAGAGTAACAACAGTAAAAAGACACTCCGTAGTGTCTAACAGCACAGATGTACACTTCACTTCTGAGAGAAATACTGAAAGTTTCCTTAGAAACAGTAAAAATAGAAGTTATATACTTACTATAACTTGGCATCTTTGTTATCTGATTTCATTATGCATCACTACTGGGTCTATGGATCTGACCTCAGATCCGATGCGGACATTTCTTCCAGACTTACAATCCGAGCCTCAAACTCCTCCCTCTCACATAGTGCCCCACTCCTTCTCTAACTCCTCCGATCAAGTTTGCTGCTTTCTGAAAAGTGATTTAGATTTATACTACTGGAAAAAATAAAAGAAAGTGACCGCCCTGACTCTCAAACTAGGAACCTATGGATTCCCATATCCTCTCTATCGCTCTCAGCTGATTTAGGATGGGGAAGGAGGGTGGGATGTGATACATAATGAAATTGGCCAGCACAAATGTCAAGTTATGGTAAATACATAACTTCTAATCTGATGCTGTCTATTTCATTATGTATCACCATAGCTGGCCATAAGCATAGGCCAACTAGACCACCTAGGGCGGCGCTCTAGCAGGAGCACTTTTCTAGTAATCTGGATGGTGTAGGTAGACCAGGATGGGGGCACAGGGTGGTGTTGCGGGGAGCTGTGGAGGCCTTTTGCCTAAGGCACCAGTTGACCAAAGGTCGGCTCTGTGCATCACCATTGGGTCAGAGTCCCCAGCTATGTAAAACCCTGGGTGGCCCTCCAGGAAGTATATGCCTGAGCACTGTGGAGCCAAAGGATGCTCTGTTTCCAGAATTAATGTCCAACTTATAGTGAGACACAAAGGTTGAGAAATGGACCAGGTTGCTGCTGTACAAATTTTGTCAATAGGAGTTCTTGCAGAGAAAGTAGATGAGGTAGACATGGACGTGGTAGAGTGAGCTCTAACAGGACGAGGAAGTTACATGTCAAGCTGGGAGTAAATCCTAGAACTACAATCAGTAATCCACTTGGCTAAAGTAATTTTGGATATGTCCTGACCTAATTTATCTGATGAAAAAGAAATTAACAATTGATCAGATTTCCCGTGTGGTTTAGTTCTGTGTAAATAGAAGAGCAATTGTCTATGTACATCCAGTGAATGCAGTATATATTTGCTCTTATTTGAATAATTAGAGAAGAATACAGGCAGTTGAATGAGTTAATATTTGTCTCAATGGCAACCTTCAGTATGAAGGAAGGATTCTTTCTGAGGGAGACTCTATCTTTGAAAAAGGTAATGTAAGGTGGTTGGGAAGACTGGGTTTGTAACTCCGACACTCTTCCTGATGAAGTAATGGCCACTAGAAAGGCAGTCTTCCAAGACAAGAATTTCAATTCACATGTACTAGCAGGTTCAAAGGGTCTCTTGAGTAAGTCCTTGAAGCACAAGAGTGAGGTCCCAAGGAGGGGACATATCCTTTATTGGGGGTCTGAGATGGAAGACTCCTCTCATGAAGGCCTGGCATAATCTAGAAGTGGAGAAGGAAGACAAAAGATTGTTACCTTTCACTACATGAAAATTCACAATAGCTACTAGTTGTAATTTTATAGTGGAGAAACTAGATCCGTGCTGAAAAAGTAAACTGAGAAACATAAGAATATCTGAAGTAGAAGCAGAAAAAGGATCAATATTCCACTCCAATGTCCAAATGGAAAACCTCTTTCAATTACTATTATATACTTTTTTAGTGGAAGACTTCTGAGAGGCAAGAATAATTTCTTGAACTGGAGAGGCCAGCCTGGACTTATGTAGAATCACTGGAAGTGGAGAAACCAAGCAGTTAGTCTTAGGGATCAGAGATTGGGAATCTGACGTTCCGACGGATGGGAAATCAGATCCTGCCTTGGATCGAGTATCTATGGGGGATAGTGGAGCATAAACACAAAGGCACATCACTGGCTCAAATGCTCAACAAAACTCTTTGTTTAAAGTAGAACAGTAAGCGCTTTCACGTTACACAGAACGCTTCTTCAGACTTAGTGAAATTTTAAAAGCAAACTGCCGTTTAAATAGTTCTTTACCTGACACATAATTGCCTGCAATTAAAAGCTTAAAGTGGTATACATAGCTATATACCCAGGTATATGTATATAAATATAGACTTAAAATGTATAAAAAATATATATATATAAAACATATTAAAAATACTATAAATACAATGCTCTAAAATATACATATAAAAGATATAGAATGTATAAATAATTTACTAATAAAAACTCTCTATATCTGCATGATAATGCTTGATAATACTAATATGGGTAAACACAATCATAACTAAACTATTTACCTAACACTATATAAAAAGACACCAAAACCATCATCACAAGAAAACAAGTATGTATAAGGTACACCAAAACCATCACCACAAGAAAACAAGTATGTATAAGGTAACTAAGAACACTACTCTCATTAGCAAGCATGGCGGCCTATAAATAAAGACACAAGTGCTTTGTAGAATAAATAGCACTGGACTGAGGTGTAATGTCCCCTACTGAAAAATATAACTGATACTATGAAGCATCAGTGATTGACCGGTCTATCTTTCAGAAAAGGTTTCAAGCTTACCTTTTCAAGGCCATGTCCCTTATCTGCCTGATATCTCAGGATCCATTTATTTTCCTCCTTTTCGGTATAATTCTTAATAGTCCCTAGTCTAGTACTGGTTCTAATAAGCTCTATGGCCATAAAACTGGATGGGAGAAAGGAAATTCACCCCAGGGATCACGTCAGTCACCCTGCTAGACAGGGGTCCAGGGAAGTAAATAGTGTGGGAAGAGATAGCCAGGGAATTGTTATGGCTAGGCTTGTAAAGGCCCTAGGGCTGATAGCCTAGTACCAACCTATGAATTAAATTTATGACTTAAATCATTGCTGATAGTGTGCCTCACTAAGGCATTATGCTCATCTTCTTGTCTTATAGCGTACAAGTGTTCTCTTACTCTCTCTCTTAATGTTCTATTGGTCTTTCCAATATAGAAAGACTCACATTTCAAGCACTGGGCTAAATAAACTAAATTCCTAGATTTACAATCCGCGCAATGCTTAAAACTATAAAGCTTCCCGGTATCAGGATGTTTAAAGGTGTTATCACTCTTCATGAACTTGCAGTGATTACAACTCCGGCATGCAAAAGTGCATTGCCTGTCTGACTGTACTGTACCTTTAGTATTATCCTCATAGCAAAGTATTCTTTTAAGTGATTTAGTATTCCTGTAAGAGTATCTAGGTCGTTCCCCTACTATTTGTAACACTGTTTCATCCATGGTCAGAATATTCCAGTGCTTGCTAATAACCTCATTGATTTTCTTATTGTTAGTGTAGGGAATAGTAAGCCTCTGTGTCTGATTACTGGTATCTCTTCTATATGAATGATGTCCACCTTGTTTAAAGAATGGTTTGCCCCTATCCTGTCTGACTATAGATATAGTGTCTAATACCCCTGAACTCTCTCTGTCTTTATATCCTCTCTCCTTGAACTCATATTTGAGTTTATTTATAGTCCTGTCAAAAGTTCCGTCGTGGCTGGTCAACCTAGATACTCTTAATCCTTGTGCTTTTACTATATTTTGATAAACATGAGGAGGGCAGGCCACAACAGCTGAATATTTCATTCACTACTAATTGGGATCACTTGTGTAGACTTAAGATTGATCTGTCACTCTGACCACCAGTACGTTGGACTCCCCCAGAATGTGCATTGCAATGAAAAAGGGGTTTGAAGAGATCGCCCATTTCCAAATCCTCATGGCCTCCCTGCACAATGGGTATGATCGGGTTTGCCCTGCTTGTTGATGTACCAGACAACCGACATGTTGTCTGTAAAAACTGAAATCCTTCCCAGAGGGAGACAGTTCTGAAAGGCTTACAATGAAAAAACCACCACCCTCATTTCCAGGAAATTTATATGCAATTTGGTCTCTGTAGCAGACCACGTGCCTTGAACCAATCTTCCCTGAAAATGCCAACCCCAACAGGGAAGCATCCGTGGTCACTACGGCTATAGGTGGAGGGAGGGTGAAGGGTCTGTTGAGATGGAGGTCATTCGTAAGCATTCACCACTGTAGATGATGCTTGCATATCAGAGCGAGTCTGATGGGGGTTGACAATGGATGATGTAGAATAGAGCCCTGGACTACCAGGGTACACTGGAGAAGTCACATGAAGAATCTTGCTAAAGGAACCAGGAGAATAGACTTTATGGCCATGAGGACTAGGCAAGCTGGAAGTTTTGGGTTATCTAGTAACAGTTGAACCTACTGTCTCAAAGACCACCTTCTCTGTGGATATAGGGCAGCTATCTGTTTAGTTGTGTTCAATTGTATTCCTATGGACTCTATGTCCTGTAGGGGAGACATCTTTGACTTTGCCAGATTCACTGTGATCCCCAGGCAATTGAAGAGATGTAGCATAACCTGAATGGCTTGAAGTAGTTGATGCCTTGTAGGTGCCCTGAGGAGTCAATTGTCTAAGTATGCAGACACCTGGAATCCAACTACTGTCATACATTTGTTGAACACCCAGGGGGTGGTGGTAAGATCAAAGGGCAGTGCTCTGAACTGATAATGATTGGATCCCAGCTGGAAGCACAAATGTCTCCTGGAGTGCCTGTCTATTTTAATATGATAGTACGTATCCTGGAGATCTATCAAGCATATCCAATCGTTCACACATAAAAGTGGCAGAATGGACTGTACCATAACCATGTGGAACTTCAACTTCTTTACAGACATGTTCAGATTACTCAAGTCCATGATTGGTCAAAGGTCCCCTGTTTTCTTTGGCACCAAAAAGAAGCGAGAGTAAATTTTGCATCCTTGATGTTCAGTTGGGACCTCCTGGATGACTCTTTTTATTAGAAGTTTTTGAACCTCTATAAAGGCCTTCTCCCTCTGATTAGGAGGCATATCAGGAAAATATCAGCTGGGAATGAGAGGAGGAAAGGAAAAGGGAATATAGTAACCTTTGGAAATTATATTTAACACCCAGTTGTCATTTGTTATGCTTGTCCAGGCATCTGGTGTAATGATAGTCTGCCCCCAACTGCCTCCAGAGTAGGACAGTCAGGCAGCACCTCAGGAGTGCTGATTGTATGGATGATAGTTGTTCGATCCTGTTTAGATACCTTTCTTTCCTAAGGATGTGCAATACTTATTATCCTGCTACTAGGAAATCACATTAAGTCAAGTGGAAGAGATTGTCTAATTGGTGCCATATTAGAGACCAGGATCCGTACCATGTCAGGGCTTCAGTGTTTTCCAGTATCTGTGTGAGTTGCTTAAATCCGGTTTTATTTACACTTCTATCAAAGTGTACCTTTCTGACATTTCTACTTGTATGTTATTAGACCCCCCCCCCCCTTTCCTATGTATTCCAAGTTCAACTGATTTTTGAAAGGGGTTTTACATATCAGACCATCTAGAAAACAGGTGTCTCCTGCCTGGGATCTTAATTTTATTTATTTATTTTTATTTATTTCCATTTGCTGACTGGAAAAAATCCAACTGGACAAAAAGGAGTAAAAGTCACATTGGATAACATTTGCAGTATAGAGACATGGGATTAAACAAAAAATTCAGTAAAGTGCATGGACATAAATCATATCCTATAATACTGTGACATAATGCTGACATATTGGATGAATGTAATTTACTTTACAATACAGTAGTGGATATTTGTAAGTATTAAAACTGGGCACTTTGATTTGGTGCCAAAGATCAAGCTGAGGTAGAAGCAGAGTAACTACTGCAAGTAGATATGGTTAGATGAGAGAGCAGTATAGCAGTTAAATAGTTTTTATGATAACTTTCAAGAGTGAGAAATTATATAAGAGGAACTTGTGTTTTGAAAAGGAGTGAAGATTAGGAGGCAGAAGATTGCATATAGTAGTATTAACTTACAATGAAATAGTAAGTAGACCATCAGACAGTAATGTTTGGTGCTAAAGTTAAAGTAATAGCATGTGGTTGAGCAGAAGAATTGTCAGGAGTTGTTTAGATATTGTTTAAGTTGATTTTTGAAAACTTTAGTTTTTCAGTTGTCTTTATGTGTAGTGGTAGGGAGTTCCACAGTATGGAGACATAAAAGGAGCAGAGTGAGTCATTGATAGTAGTAGTAGATTTTATGGTGAGTACAATTATTTATTTTGAGAGTGTAGTTCCCTGGTTGGGGAATAATATTTTATGATGTTTTGTAGTGCTGGACAGTTTTATGGTTTATAACAATAGGTAGTCGTGAGTGTGTAGAATATTGTGGGAGCTCTACTTCTTTTAAGGATACACAGTAGTGACTTTTTGTTGGTAGATCAGTGACAAATCTAGCATTTTTGTTGTAACAGTTGTCTAGTTTTGTTTTTTGGCTGCTATGTTGATGTAATGGTTTTCCTTATGTTATCAGTGTGACAGTGTTTACTTTGGTATAATAAACCAAATGTCTGGTGGTTTTAATAGCTTGGAAAATGTGTAGGTAAAATGTTAGGTGTTCATCTATTGTGACTCCTCGTAGCTTTTATTGTAGTACTGCTTACATTCTGGTGTTATTTTCAGAGTGTATTTTATAAGATTGCTTTTGGCCTGAAAAGTGTTTTGAGATCAAGAGCATTAGCTTTGTTTTTCAGGATTTAGAAGAATGTGAGATTTTCTTAGGCATGTTTCAATGTATGAGGAGGAGTCCTGGGTGATGTCATTAAGTTTTGAGAAGGTTAGGGCAGAGCAGATGAATACCTCCCACATAGATTACTTGGCTACCTGCAACTCCTGTGATGCTTTCTATATAGGGAAAAATATCAGAAAACTTAAAGATAGAATGCGTGAGCATATGTTCATAGGTTCATAGATTAGTACTAGGCTAACTGCCCTTGAGAGCCATTTTAAGCCTAGCCAATTATCCCTTGTGAGGCTCAAACCCTGCACTTTGTGTTTGTAAGGCAAACACCTTAACCATTAGGCCACCCTCCCAACCCTATATCATATGTATGATATGAGGAAAAGGAAAACAACTAATGCCTTATATACAAGGGAGCCCGCAGGATTTTTTGCAGGGGGGTGCAAACCCAAGCCCCGCCCATACAGCCCCACCCCCTCTGCTGCCCCGCCCACACCGCTCCACCCCCGCCCACGCAGCCATTCCAGTGTCCCATTACTATTTCTCCCTATTTGTCATAGACACTGTTTAAATCTCTCAGTGTGCATACTGTTTTATGCTTTACTTCTACAATGATTACTGATATTTGGATTTCATTTACAACTTTTATTTCAAATTTTATAGCACAAACACTGATAGACATTTACTAAACCTAAACAAAGCAATAGTCTTACAATGAAAAGAGACTTAGCATTAAAACTTCTCTACCTTTGAAACCCACATTCACTGAAACAACATTGAAACTCACATTCAAAGAAAATGCATCTGGCCAGTGGTAGGGTTTACCTTTGGGCTATTTTCAAATCATAGGCTCCTTGCACACATTTTAGAACCAATCAAAAGTTATTTGATCCACCTTCCTGACTGTATTAATTATGCTATATAATAATTGAATTATGTCCCTTGTATAATACAGCACCACTTGCTAGTGTGTTTTAAATTTATAGTTCTGAACATTTTTCCTTTAAGCAATGAAACAAATCATATGAACCAATGATGACAACCTGCCCAATTCAGAACATTTCAACCATAAAGGGCCACTCAAACTTCTGTCATACAATCCACCAATATCAATCAATATGCAGAATCTCTGCAGAAGTAAAAGTCATCTGAATAAGAAAGAGATCTGAAACTAATGCAAAAGTTGTTGCTAGAAAACTTTATATTTCAGTGTTTCATCTACAAATTCAGTGCCTACTGATCTTAAAGAATACATTGCCCATGCTACATTAAAAATGGTAAGTTGGTATACTGCAACAGGGAATGGGTGGCAAGTTGAAAAACTGGTTCATAGTTACTAGGCATTTCCTCCAAAGGAGGACATTCTCAGGACTGCAGCACCCCATCCCCTTAAAATACAAATCTATATGCTGTGGGAGTAGAACCTATAGACCTCTACATCAAGATGCAAATATGCTATCTACTGTGCTACTAACACTGCTTTCAAATTCTATACCACAACAGTGATACCATTTGCTTATTAAAACAGTTGCACATTTTAAACAGGCTTAGCATGAGCAGCAGTAAATTTCTCTTCCCTTGAAGCTCACAAGTCCTTATAAATACACTTGAAAATAAATTCCACCTGCTAACTCTAACTAGGGCATTACACACTCACGCACACACAACCCTCATCGTGTTAGTGCAAGAAGTCTGGACAAAGCGTAAAATAAACAGGGACAGATTATAAATATTGCCCTCATGAACTTAGAAAGTTGCTAAAAATAACATAATTTGTTAGTATGCATTTTTCTAAAGGATATGATGTCTAAAACTCAAACATCTGTTATTATTTAGCAACTTCAATCCTTTTAGGATGAATATGGAGCAAAAATCTGGACATTCTGCAAAAACATGGACAGCTGAGGGGTATGCTACCTCACTTTTATACACACACACACACACACACACACACACACACACACACCCACCCATACCTTTCCCTACCTATTTCTTACACACACACACACATACCTTTACCTACCTCTTTCTTACACACACACACACACACACACACACACACACACACACACACACACACACACACACACACACACCTTTCCCTACCTATTTCTTACACACACACACACAATCAAATGAATGACCTGGCAGCAAAAGCAGCATTACACTTGAATGAATGGACCTGGCAGCACAAGCAGCATTGAATTCACACACACAAGCAGCATTGAATAACCTGGCAACACTGAATGAATGACCTGGCAGCAAAAGCAGCTTTGAATGCACATACGCAGCAGCACTGAATGAACGACCTGGCAGTAAAAGCAGCATTGAATGAAGCAAAAACTAACACATGATTGAATTTGAATGATCAAAGCAGAACTCACAGACTTGTTCTCCCACAGAGCATTTCAAATTGCGAGCGGACAACATCGTATCTTATTCTCCAAGGGTGCGAAGCATTTCAAATTGTGAGCGGACGACAATGCACGCATGGATTAGGTTCATAGGTGTGTACTAGGCTAATGGCCCTGGAGCCTTTACAAGCCTAGCCCATAGAAGTGCCCTAGCATCATAATCCATTTAGACAATTCATGCCACTTTTCTTTATGTATGCCATCTTAAGAATGCCAACAATATCTTTGTAAAACATATCTTCAAAATACCATCACGACACAATCAACGTTGTTCTGTGTTATGGTACTCTTACTCTAGCTACACTTTAACACTTTTTTTAGAAAGTGTCCACTTCTAAAGTGTTGAGCTTTTTCTCTTGAATCCTTTCATGGTTACACAGAACCCCCACTCTGAACAAGCACCAACCATTTAAAACAATATGGGAAAAAAAACATTCCATTTTGATGACAAGTGCATTAATGAAGTGCTACTCTAGACCGCTATCAAGGTAAGCATAATCTTGCCCCTATACCTTCATTTCAACTGTTCAGATTTTTGTAGAATATCTTAATTTTTTTTACCCCATATTTTTGGTCTATCCATCACAGAATTTGTTTTCTGGCAAGTCATTGAGGACTAAAGTTACTAAATAATGGCATACATTTAAAGTTTCAGACTTCATCCATCCACAACCCTTTTTCTATTTTTGAGCATGGGGTTGGGGTGTCACTTCAGCAGTGAATTATCTAGAGCCAAGGTTCACATATCCATCAGAAAATGCACACCAACACATAACCTGCTATGCTAAGTTTACAGTAACATTTAAAATCTGTCCCTATTTGTGGCCCTTTGTCCCTCCTTGGCTTTGTCCAGATTTCTTGCATTTAGGGGTTGAGAGGTATGACCCCCCCATACATCTGACTGCTTACACTCCAGATCTATATCACCCAATTTCCAAAGTTGGGGTTATGTCAAAGCATTACAAAACTACAATTCCAGAATTTTATTTTCTCCAAAGATGAAGTCCAATATCACAGTGTCTTCCAGAAGGTACACACTGGGGCTTTTGCAGAAGATCACATTAATTCTTTCACCCAAACATGGCTGGTCTTTTAAATGCTGGTTCTCTACCAGTGTTACACTAAAATAAAAACAAGTAAATTCCCTCATTCCACTTCAAACTTTTACTTAGCAAGTGTGCTCGCAAAACGTGTGAACAGAAACTTTCTGGGACCCTACAGACTGCTTAAAATTTCCACCAGCTCCACATAGATGCTACTACTTTTGTACTAAAAGTATCTTAGGGCATATGTTTAAGCTATACATCACACATACCTTTGCACTACAAACTGAACAGCACCATGTACAAACTTAAGACATCCCAGTCAGAAGCTTATAAGCCTAAACTAGTCTGCTTAATGTAAAAGTCCTAACAGAATCAATATAAAAATTAAAGGTTAATAATGAATACAAGACACATTTATCTACAAAATTCTGGTGTTTAAAATCTTGGTTTCAGGCCAGTATGTATGTATATACTATGGTTTCCTATAGATTTCTGTTCAATCATTTAGTATACACTAATAAATCTTGTAGCAATCAATCTCAAGCCTTGAGTTTTTATTCTTGCAAGTCTTTTTATTCATATGAGTAAAGACCAAACATTATACAATATATAGGGTTGCCACCTTTTCAAATGCCCAAAGTGGGACATTTTTGGTACAACCGTCAGATTTTGCAGGCTAAAACAGACCTTCACTTTTTGCCTAAATAAAAGCTTATTCTTGTAGCATTTTAGTTGCTTATTCTGTTTCTTCTAACATGTATGTGTTTCAGATACAGAAGAACAGTTTTATGCTACTCTTACATAAAATATAGGAAATATTTTGTCCTAAAATCTCAAGACATTTGCCATTTTTACAATTGTTTTGCAGGACACAAGTGCCCAAAGAGGGACTGTCCCTCACAAAGTGGGACAGGTGGTAACTAAAGATATAAAAAACAAACAATTATAAATAAGTTGTTTTAGTTTTTTCCATTTCGGAAACAGTATAACTGCAGCCCCAAGAAACCTCCTCCAAGATAATTTGTATGAAAACTAGAAATTGGGCATTTATAGATTTGTTCTTGAATGCAAATGATGCACATCAGAAAACTGACATAGTACAGTATACAAAGTTTTGCATGTCACAAGGGAAAAATGAAAGTTCATCATTTTGACTTTAGTTTTAAGAGAGAGAAAAGAGTACTGGAATAACAAACGTTTCAGAGTTACAGTGAGACAAAATATCTTCCAAATAGCTACTACATGCTTTTCACAACGGCAAAAGGTTCAGTACCTAAAGACACCCATCTTACTGAAGAACCGAGCCAAAGACTGAACTCAGCGAGTTAAATTGTTCATTACAATGAAACACAGAACTTTGTGTGGTATATAAACTTAGAAGGGGACAATTTGCTGAAGGAAACAGATTCAACGCAACAATGAGAATGACTTGTGCAGAGCAACTGAAGTAGCTTTGTCCTAATTAAAGGTCATAACAGAGTCTACTGTGTGCGAGATACAAAAACTGAAAATGAATAGGAGTCATGACAGGTTTAGGAAGCATAAAAGGAAATATCCTGCAACTTAAAAAACACTGCAACTAAACAAGTGTGAAGACGCAATGAAAATAACACTTTGCTAAAGCTGTAATATGATGAAAATAATTCTCAGTCAAAAAGGTTGCATGTACAAGAACAAAATGTGTTACTTGCCAACTCTATTTTCCTAAGAATGTGCACAGACGTAACAGTCTGCAAGAAAAAGGTACATACAATATGTAACCAGAGATTAAGCTAGAAAGTCAGAAATGTGGGCAGAGAAGCTGAACACAACCAAATTGTGGCATTTTAGAAATCTGTGCAGAGAAGCTAAACATTTACAATCAAATTGTGGTGTTTTTAAGCTACACATAGGCAAGTGTGCAGTGTCATATATGTTTACATATTAACAGCACTAAATTATGAAGCAGAATAAGCAAGCCGACTTATGTAAATTTCTTACTTATTCTAATAATCATGCAGAAACAAGGTTTAGAAAATATTTACATGTGCCTACTAGAATAAAAATACAAGCATAGCTGTAGACAGGAGAATAGCAGATACCATAGTAGATAAGAATCTTGTCAGAAGAGTGACAACTTGCTTAAGGGCTACAAAGACTCAGTTAATGGTTTGGGCTGTTTGCCAGATTGCCACCAAATACAAGTATATCCTACAGAGTCAGTAGCGGTGCTTGCTCCAAGGAAAAACACAATAGCGTCAAGGAGTTGAATTGCTGAGATGAATCATATTGACATCACATATGCTTAAAAACAAGAGTACTCAATGGTTAAGCAGTTAGACCCGTATGTCTGACAGAGCTCAATTCTCCAATTAAATTCTCACATAGTCAGCCTTTTGTGCAGTCTAAATGCTCTCTCTCTGTTTCCATGAGTTTCTGTTCAACACCCAATTTCTTCCCACATGCCCCATGTGAACTGATTACCTTTCCAGCTGCCTACAAGTGTCACACATGTGAATGTGCATCATGCAATAGTCAGAAGGCATGGATGCAAACAATGCAAGCAGCCAAACTAATAATGTTCTTTACACAGAGTATGGACAGTTGCTATGGAGAACATGGAGGCATTTGCTTAAAATAAACATAAGAGATGGTGTTGAAAATCGTAACTGTTTGTGATGCCTCCCCTACCTGAGGAAAAGCAAAACATTCTTTATATAAAATATGTTTCATTAGGTGTTTCCACAAGGAGTTGAGAAAATAAGAGTTCATTAGGGTACAGAACATCCTGACAGACTTGTCTAGACATTCTACACCAGCATCAGACAGTGTATGCAGCAGCTCAACACAATAACTGGTAGCATACAAAACCAGTCTACATGTCACCTCTATCAAGGCAAACAAACAGAACAGTACAGTACCTTCACCTGCTGAGCTGTTCTTATGACTGCCAGTATTTACGGCTACATAACTACATTCAGTAGCCCTTTCTAACATACAGACTCTCAAGTGTCCCCAATGTCCAGGGATGTTGCGGATTTTACTTTTTTGCTCTGTACATCCTGAATTTGGTGATGTTAAAAAAAAAAAAAACAGTGGCACACCGCAGACAAGAAACAGTGACAACAGTTTAGAGTTACAGTTTCCTTCAAAAATTAATATCAATTCATGTCCTCACATTCTGTCAATTTCCAAGTCCATCCATCCACAACCCCCTTTTTTCTGTTTTTTGCACATGGGGTCAGGTGTCACTTCAACAGTGACAATCATCTAGATGACCAAGGATTACATTGTCAGGTGACTAGCCCTGTCCCTGTAGTTCTTTCACACCACACACTTGCACCCACACTACCACCTATGGCCAATTTAGAGTGCCCAATCCACCTACTGCATTTGGAAGTGTGGGAGGAAAACAGAACACCCAGATGATACACAAGAGAACACAGGGAGGGCATGCTGACTCTGCACAGAAGGCACCCCAGCTGAGAGATGAACTGGGGAACCTCTTGCTGAGGCAACACCACCATCTGCTGCGTCACTATGCCCATATTGTCAACTTTCCAAGGGAACACTACTAAACTTTATAAAGTATTCCTGATTTGAGGTCTTTGTTCCCGGTTATTTTTGTCTTTGTCCCTGCCTGGTTCTGTAACCACAAATACTTTACAGAGTACTTTTTCCCTCAGCATCACTTAGAATATTGTGTTTTTTTTTAAGGAGGTGATACCCATTTGGAAAGGTCAGACCATCTACAAACCATCATTTTTGCCACTAAGCAAAAAACAAAGTACCAGTAGCCTTGCCATGTACCTGAAATCAAGAGGTGGTCAGTAAAGGAAAGTACTACTTCATGTACCCCTACGATGTGTCATTTGATTTATACTAGACTCCTTAAAATTTACAGGAATAACTGTTGCAATGTAAAACATAGCTCTCAACCTTCAATTTTAAAACGAAGAACACTACCTCTCATAATGTGGAACAAATGGACAAAATGGGGAACACTTACTACCAGCTTTCCAACAACTTCAGCTAAGAAACTTACAGAATAAATATATGTTACTTTAAGCTTATACAATTATGCTTGGGAGTTAATTTAGTATTGTTTGCCATGTTTATAAGCTAAAAATCGTAATACTGAATGTGAGGCAGATCCTTTCAATGTGAAAATGTGACGAACACAGACATTTAAAAGCTCAAAATAAGGAGAGGCCCTCGTAGTAAGACACACCTGAGAGGTATGGAAAGGCGAAGATGCACACTACCCATCATGTTCTGAACTAAGCAGGACATGCAGTCGATGACATGTTTAAATCAGAAGAATGGCATTTAAATTCGCCATGCAAAACCCTTAGTATTTCTTAAAAACACTTACTTTAGCAAACTATAACCATAAGGGCACACTACATTATTCACAAAAACACCACCCGTGGGCATTACACTGCAGCCTGCAGTTTCTTTATATCCATTAGGTTATAGGTTAGGTTAGTAGTACTAGGCTAACTGCCCTTATGAGCCATTTTAAGCCTAGCCAATTGCCCCATGTGAGAATAAAACTCTGAACCTTGTAAGGTAAGGTAAACACTTTAAGCATTATACCAATCTCCCACATTGAAAAAGTCTCTCAAGTGTTCATTCTTAAGATTTTTTAACAAATTACCATGGTAAATAATACTGAATCATACCAATTACTCTTCTGTAGTCACTATTTGTACAGCTGTTAGCCATGCTGGGTGCTTCTTAGCTGAAGTTACATTTGCACATTAGGTCCACATTTTGGAGGCATAGCTCTCAGCTGTTCAGATTTTTGCCACATATTTTGGTCTGTTCCTCATAAAATGTGTGGTTTTCTGGCAAAATGAGTACTGAAGTCACTATAATGACATGATGTATTTGGGTTTCACCCTTCATTTACTTCAGAAAAATGGATGCTAGCACAAATCCTGTTATTCTAGCAACTTTCTAAGTATTATGAACGCCAGGAATACAGGATACTGTGCTGGAAACACTTAATTTATTGACATAAAATAGGTTGAGCGCTTTCTACAGAAGTAAATCTGTCTTCTTCAGAACATCATAGCATGGAATCATGACGCTTATATATCATAATTGAAGTAAAAAGCCCGCCCTAAATTGTAATTAAACAATAAATCAATTATTAAAACAGTGCTACCTTACACATTTCATACAAATGCAATGTATACATCTTTTATGTCAATAAATTAAGTGTTTCCAGCACAGTATCCTGTATTCCTGGCGTTCATTCACCTTTGGTGTGTTTGCAATTTTGTTGTTTCGCTGGGATTATCATCTTTATAACTTTCTAAGTATGTAAGAGCAGTATTTAAAATGTGTCCCTATTTTTTGGTCTTTAAACCACCACTGTTTTAGGCCTTATCCAGACTTCTTGTGCTAAGAAGATGGGAGGTATGTTTGGAGGTGTTCTACTGATAGCTATACTTAGGGAATTCATGGCATCTCCCCATTTATTCGGTGAGGCGTTGCAGCATCAGTTACTTGCTTCACCATCCGTGATTCTACAAGGGGCCTCAAGTCTTAACTATTTTATACATGCTGTGGACAGGAACAGAACAGTACAGCTACAAGCCTACGAAAACCACAACGGTGCAATAATCCGCTCTTCATTTTTAGTGCGTGTTATCGCTATAGGAGTGTACACTCCTTTACCCAACTTATCGCTTTTGAGGGGTATTCACCATGCAGTCTCCTGCACTACAGTAACACATAAATCTGCATAGTACAGGGGAAAGAAAGAAAAAGAATATATTACCTCGTTCTTCATTTTCGTCAAAAGTCTTGAGTTCATGGAAGTAAACCGGGCTTCGGAAAAGACTCAGCCGAAGTAAAATAGCGAATGTCTAGCTTTTTTGCACACCACCCTTACTTGTCTGTCTTTTGGGACAGTAAGTACTGATTTACAGTACAAAGTAATTAAAGCCTGTAATACCAATCTGACCGGTTTTGTTGCGTCTTCAGTTGACAAAAAGAATACAAAACATTTCAAATAAATACTCCGAAAAAAAAAATTCATTCAAATTTCATTCAAATTAAACAAACATCAATACTTCTAGACTCATAAAACCATATGAAACTATAAAACTTTTAAGAGTTGATAGAAAGCTAAAGTTCTCAAATTTACGCATTAATCCACTACGCCCATATTCCAAAGCACACGTTAATCCAATTTATAAACATACATCTATTGTGGCTGGATACGGTGATAATTTGCCACCTCCCTAATATAGCTTCTTCAAAATATATTAATTTTACCTGAAGAGTCATATTATTAGCCGTGGGAACAGATTTTTCAGGACTTCCAAAACGATCAACACACAACTTGCTAAGCCAGCGAGTGATATAAATACACTTTCTTACAACAGTTACAGAACATGTAAAACTATTTATTTTCTGTATTTACATAGCTAAAAACTTAAGCTATAAAACAAAACAAAAACACACTCCTGCCCCTTCCGTGTAAAGATGTCGGATTTCGATGTGATGCATTATGGGACTGGCCCCGTATCCTTTCTTAAAGAAGAATGCCAAGTCTTTCGTGAAAGAAGAATGCCCAAAGTATTTTTTTTTTGAAAGAAAATTAATCTCCTGGCAAGCCAGTTCCAGGGGGGTGCAAGTGCACCCCCTTGCACCTGCCTGCGGGCGCCCTTGCTTATATAGACATTCTGTGGATTGTCCTAATTTCAAGAATTTTTTGTTTTTAGTTATTGATAGGGTGATGGTAAGTCATTTTGGTGGGGATTTTGATATGCACCTTGAATTCGAGGAACGCACTTGGCAACTTAGGCTTAATGTGGCAGTTGCTCCACAAATTAATGATGTAGTGTCCCTTTCAAGCATCCTAAAGAAAAAAGCAGCTATTATTTGAAACGTTTAATAGTAAAATTTGAATTGTTAGTTTTTATTGTCAAGGGTTTGGTTTATATGTGCATTTTTTATTATGCATTACTAATATAACTTGGGTATTGGTTTAAGGACTTTTGTCTTTAAAAATTTTCACTAGCTACTGGCAGTTGTGTGACATCATGATTTATTCTACTGTTTTAAAAGTGATTGGATGGACTGGATTTATTGTTAGTTTTTAAAGAGTATTGTCTATGGTAGACAACCACTCGAAGTCTTTTAGTTGAATGAGACGAAAGTGCTCAGTCTGTATTTTATACATTAAAGTTTATTAAAGCATGCTTTGGGAGGGTCTGTTCCACTTTTTATTTTTTGCTTGGTTTCATTGTGTTTTTTTTAGTTCATTTTTAAAATGTATTATTATTGTTTTCCATCACTGTCCTTCTCGGGGCTTTAGCATCCCTCTCTGCATTGGCATGAAAGCTGTGAAGGGTTTGGCTCTCAAATCCAACTTTTAGTCAGTTAAGCTCAACGTGACTAATGGTTTGGGCATGTAGAATGTGCCTCGAAGTTTTGGAAGCTGTCTGGCTCTTATGTCCTTTGTAGGGCAAAACCCATATACCTTAAGCTACTGCAGCTGTGAACATTTGAACATCTACTGTTATGGTAAATTTACCTGCACAGCTGTACTTTTGTTAGGATTCTATCAGTAGGAAATAATTAATTTAATACTCAGTGTAATATGTTTATATTTACCAGGTAGGTTTGACAATGTACACAGTATGTGCATATGGTTTTTGCAATATTCACAGTATGTATATATGATTCCCGTGATATGTACACCAGGTTTTGCAATACAGCATTACAGCTGATGCTGTTCAAGCATTAACTTGTAAAATAGGAGTGACGTGTTCATTGTGAAATGTTAATCAAAATGGGTTATACTGCTACCTGAGAAAACAAGCAGCAAAGGTTATTCAATGAAATTCAGGATATCATGAATCAGACTTCAAGTATGTAAGTTATGTAATGATCACTGATCATCGAATTTGGAAAATTAAAGGATATGTCAGTTAGAGTACAAAAGACATTATTTTAATGCATGTCAGGACAAAAACTGGGAAAATGTAAGTTGTAAATTGGTTTGTGAAAGTGTAACACAAAATCGCAGTCATATACAACAGAATTCAGGAAAGTCAAATCCTGATCTTAATATGAGGGAAAATGTAGGCCCTGTCAGACAAGAGTTCTCTAAAGCCATGGTTCTCTGAACCTGTTCTCCCTCTGGGATGATGTCAACCATTAAATCCTCTCCCTGTGCCTATGGAAGAGGATTTATCCTGTGAATCCATGAAAGACCCTTGAGACTTACGGAACCACATCTTCGTCCCCCTCCATTGGTTCCTGGAGAAGGTCTGTTGGGGAGGAAGACAACTTGATCCCTATGGCAGATGATCTTACGTTCCTGCCCGCTACGGGTAAGAGTTTCTTTAACTGATAATCCAAACTAGGAGGAACCATCAAAGGGGGTGTTAATGAATGATGTCTTAAAGGGGCCCACAAATCTGTATCCAGGCATGTCTCCTGAGGGCTATCCCTGAACGAGCTGCCAGAGAGGTTCCTTCCACAGCATGGGAAATTAACCTCGTCGAGGAATTAACTATGGTGGATATAATGGGCAACTACAGGGGATACCTTCTTGAGGTTCTCCTCTGACAAAGCATGTGTCAAGTAGTTCATAATTTCTTTATTCAGATTTCTCTGAAGATGCATAAACTGAACCAAATGATTTAATGCTCTCAGTGTAAAGGTGGTTGAGGCATACATGTGCTTGCCATGTCTGCCCAAAGCCTGGGACTCTTTACTTGCAAGATGAACAAAGCAGCTCTGTTCAGCTAGCTCCTTCTAGTGGCTGCTGACACTACAATGGCATCAACTGGGACACCTTTACTCCAGAAGGGATGGTCACTGGGGAGACTGGAGTATTCATCCACTCATTTAGGGATGGACTGCTCAGTGTCTGACTCTTTCTAAGCCCAGAGGACAATAAGATCAAAAAGTCCTGCCGGTGGGGTAACCCAGTAAGTAAATTAGACCATCCCCAAAGCCCCCAGAAACACTGACTCCTCAGAGGAAGGGGGTTGGGACAACCATCCACCCTTTTGCTTCAGTATTTTCAAGATATCCCCAAAGGAGATATCGAGTGGAGACTGGGGGGACCCTTCCCCCTCATCAAAGTCAGTGTCCTCTGTGAATGATTCTAAAGGGGAGTCTAGGTGCTTCTTCTTGCACCATCACTTCTGATTAACTTCCCCTGTGGGATACTCAGAAGAGGACTCAGAAGACAGGGGGACCTCTTGGAGGGGTTGACTATCAACAGGCTGAATGAGAACAAAGCTCTGATCAGGAGGTGATTGAGAAGGACCTGGAGGAAGAGGAGCCACATCTCTTGGCTTGGAGAAAGCCATCTCTGCCACCTAGAAGGCAGACAAAGCCAGGGAGGCATGAACCCTCACCCAAGGAGCTGGAGCTACTAAGGAATTGAAGGACGAAATGACTCTAGATCTGACACCTCCAGAAGGTACCAAGCCTAAGCTGCCCAGGGCAGAAGCCTGCAGGGGAAGGGATGGTGCTGAAAATTTGGAGCTGACACCAACTTTTAGGAATCAGAACAGATGTTTCTGGTACAGAACCCTCTCTGCTCAGAGGGTATCACAGCCAATCTAGTCTGGGGCACTGCCAGAATCAAGGAAAGGCAAATTCCATGCTCCAACGATGGCCCACTCAGAGAAGCCAGACCTTGTAACTCAGAAACTGTTGGCTGGATCACAGGAGGAGGTTGAGGTATTGGGTTGGATTTCTCATGTATCCTGTATGGGTTGGAGAAGGCAAGGTCCCTAGCTGAATCTGGACTTTGAGGAAACACCACATCATACTGTTAATGTCTGAGTGGGACAGCCGAGAGAATCTCAAGGAGGTTAAAAAATGTGTGGACCTGGCCGGAGATGGACTGATCTGGATGGTTTGGACAGGGGAGGGAGATTTGCTCCGATTTGGGGTATGACTCAGATATCTGATCCAGGTGTTTCTGACCCAAGGCAGTTTGGTTCAGACAGGAAAAGCTTTGGATTCAAACCACTTCAGTGGGAGCTGATCAGTACTAAGGGTTGAGGATCTGACAGCAAGGAAGTCTTGTCTGGCACTGACTCTACTGGATCAGGAGAATTTCTCAGATCTGAAGAGATGTGAAAGCAGGTGAGATCTGAGGTAAATGGATCTGACAATTGTTGGCACTTCTCTGGTAATGATGTCATGGACCCTGGGGTAGCTGAGGAGGCATGCTTCTTAGAAGTGGGTGTTTGAGCTCCAAAGGTTGATAAGAGCCTCTAAGAATTAATTTGTTATGCCAATCAGCGAGGGCTTGGGGACTGAAGGCCATGCAAATGTCACACTGGACCTCTAAGTGCCCTGGCTCAAGACAATCCATGCACCTCCTGTGGGCATCCGAATGGGGAATCTTGTGCCCACAAGAGGTGCACCTTTTGAAACCTGTGGGTTTGTCTGACATACTTAAAATTAGTGAAGCCACAAACAAACAAGCATACATACACACTAACATTAACTTACACACTACAGGAAAGCAAAAAAAAAATGGGAAAGATTTTTTTTTTTGAAAAGACAAAGAAAGAAGGAAAAAGGGAAAGAACTGCTAGGGAGAAACTCGGAGGGTGGGAAGCAACCCTAACGGCAGTTAAAAACTAGAACAAAACAAGCTAAAGGGAAGGGGAGGTACAAAGAACTATAACTTGAAATGGAAAGGTCTAAGGAAACTAAAAAGGAAAGGGAATAGAAGTCACTACAGGTAGAAAAGAAAGATAAAACACTTATTTGAAGTAGAGGCTGCAGAATCGCATCTGTGCTGGAATGCATCAAATGAGATCTGAGGGGTTAGAGAAGTAGTGGGTCTTTAAGTGAGAAGGAGGAGTTTGAGGCTCAGATTGCAAGTCTGGAAGAAATAGCCGCTTTGGATCTGAGGTTGGATCCGTAGACCCACTGGTGATGCATAATGAAATGGACAGCATCAGATCAACTATTTATCAAATATAGAAGCAAAATAAACACTACTACAACAGAAATACTTTTAAATAAGCATAAAAAATTGAAAGACAATAATGAATCTAATAATATGAGGAAAGGAGTCCCCAAGTGTGCCTAATCTGAGCAATAAGATGGAAAATTCAGCACTGAATCCTGTGAAGGTTCAGAATACTTTCTTCTTTAGATGCCAGAAAAAAATTGAACACTCATTTTCTACGACAATCATAGGCATCCGTCTCGATATGCTTGGCCAACCAACTGTCACAGGATAAGGTGGGGGGGTGTCTGAGGTTTTGAAAGCTAGCCAGGATTGGGTTACCCTGGCAGATAACCCCAAAATACCACTGAGTGCTAATGAGAAAATAAGGGAATATTCAGATAACATGATTCTATTAATCAAGCATTTTTGATAACTACAAAGTACAAAAACTCTTAGTATAAGTTAGACAACAGAAAGTAGAAAGGGAGCCTATGACAAAAAAAAACTAACCAGAAATCATAATCATATAGAGGTATTAGACATATTTTGGAAATTTCTGTACACTAAATGTATGCATACATGACTTGGGACATGGTCAGAACTAAGCCCTTAATGGTCTCAGTTTTACAGTGCTTTTTTCAAATATAATCTGCCTGTTACTTTCCAATTAATAGTGTCTGTCTCTGTCTCTGTCTCTGTCTCTCTCTCTCTCTCTGTCTCTCTCCCGGTCTCTCTGTCTCTGTCTCTCTCACACATGCATAGAAAGACTCTATCTCCAACCAATACGTAATTTAACCTACAAATGTTAGATAGTACTGCCTATAAAACCTTTGGTTAACAGTCCCTTTTTCAAATGTAATTTGCCTGTTAGTCTTCCTCCTATTAGAACAGTGCACCAGCCACCCCCACTCTGTATCTCTAGTTTCTGTTGTTTTGCAACTGTAACATATATTTTCCTTACTTCACAGGAACTATAATTTTGTAAACAACTTACAATATCTCAGCAACCACTGAATTTACAGACATACTACCAGCAGCATGTTATTCGTCTAGCTGAGAGCTTTTATATGAGGGTAAATAGTTCTGTCTGTGTTACTTTGTTGCTGAGATATTTTTAAAAAAGTGAAAATTATAGTTATATAAATTAATAACATAAAAACAATAGTTGATATCTATTTACCTGCTCTCATCAGATGTAAAATATTAATGCAGTTGAGTTTGCCATTGTGTAAGCATTAAGAAGAAATTAAAAAAAAAAACTTGTACATAGCATGGTTTTTGAATTATTGATGCAAATGTGAACAAACAATAGTTGACACCTACAGGCATCAGCAGAGGTTAACTGCAGATGCACCTGGAGGTGTCACTCAGATGTAATGAGTTAAGTATACTAGCAACACTTCTAATTTCAAGGCCAGTCTAAAAAAATGTGATACCTGCACCTGTACCTGCACAACCCTCAAAATAGATGCATAACCGCCTGCTCAGTATAACTATGCTCTTCTCACTCTGAATCCACTAACATTTCATATCTTAGCAGATAGAAAATGCCTAACATCAAAATATACCCTCATTCTAATGATACCATACTATGAATGTATGCTCTTCTACCTCTTGAGCCAACTTCTCTATTTTCCTCCCATGGCATTCACATTTCCTTCTAATAATAATCACCTATATATATATATATATATATATATATATATATATATATATATATAATGTCATTAATTATCCCTCCTGCTCATTACTCATCCTCATCTCATTCTATTACTCTGTCTATTTTGGCAGCAGCACACACTATTATTTCTCAAACCCATATGTAATAAGAAATATAGTCAATATTTTGAAAGATTATGCATTAATGTACTTCACATAGGTTATCCACTTCTGCAAAGTGTTCTGCTACTTGCAGTACATACTGCACTCTTAATCACAATTTATCCTAGTAATACTCTCTAAATGTATTTCATTCTGTATTTGTTTCATCTGTTGTGGGGATTTTCTCCCCTTGTTATATACATACCAGCTATTGTAAAATATCTTTGTGTGTGTTTTGTGGAGCCTTTCTTCTCAACTCATTGTAAAATATTTAATCTGCTGCAGGGCTTTTCTCCCCTTGTATATATTACTCATTAACTATTGTTTAAATGTTTTGAATATGTTGTGGAGCTCTTCTCCCTGGCCCTCCAATGAAAATGACCCATTGGCTCAGTTGGACTTTTCCGGTTACCAAAGGATAAATAAATAAATAAAAATAAAATAGATGAATGCAGAAAACAAAGAAAATGCAAAAATGGAAACACTTATGGAAAACTTAATTATGGCAATATTAGAAGATGATCTTCTTCTTTCAGCTTTTCCCATTAGGGGTCGTCACAGAGGAACAACGGTCCGCAGAACGACTGACAGTAGAGTTTTACAGTGTCGAGTTGCCAGCCCAGTGCCCAACCTTCCACAAAAGGCACACACATGCACACACTCATATCTAGGGCTGATTTAGAGTGCCCAATCCACCTGCAGCACTTCTTTGGGATGTAGAAAAAAGCAGAGTACCCAGAGGAAACCCACACACCCGCAGAGAGGATATGCATACTCAGGTCAGAAGGCACCATAGCCGAGAATCAAACTGGAGAACCTTTTGCTATGAGGCAGCAATGCTAACCACTGCACAACTGCGGCTGCCCCAGTTTGTTGTTTGTCTTTTTGGCTTTTCCCGGTCAGGGGTCACTACAGTAGAACTCTGGTCTGCTAATGATTGGCAGTAGATTTTTTTTTTTTTTTTTTTATGGTACCGAGTTGCCAGCCCGACGCCCAACCTTCAGTGAAGGCACGCCCATTCATGCATGTCTTTTGGAGGCTACTCGACCATGGGGAGGACAAGCAGACTTCACACAGAAGGCACTCCAGCCGTGAATTGAACAGGAGAACCTCTTGATGTGAGGCAATAATGCTACCGCTGTACCACCGCGGCTTTCAACTGTGGCTGCCCCAGTATTCTAGGATAATAGGATCATAGGAGCTTACTAGGCTAACACCATGTTCCCAAGGGTGTCTGGTTCAAGCAGGCACTAAAATCAGCAACTATTGCCCCTGTCCAACAGGGACACAGGTGGAAGCCCCCTGGGTGAATTTCCGGTTACTCATCCATTTTTCCAAGTTATGCTTAAATAGGGACAACAAGGGGCTTTGTTCAACATCAATAGGAAGCTTGTTCCAAAAGTGGAGCAAACCCTCTGAGGCAACTCTGTCTCTCCAGCAAGTTCTGCTGATATCACAAACCAGGTTAAGGGGTCCTTTGAGTGAATGACCCGTGTGTCACTTGATTTGCAAATGTGCAGCATTTCCATTAAAACTGGGTCAGATACTGCTCTGTATGCAAGGCACTGGTCCTCCTCCTGGGCAGTCTGTATGACACAGAGTAAACTGACAATGATTTCAATCTGTCTGCATAAGACAGATCTTGAACACCCTGAATTTTCTTTATAAAGAAGCTTTGTGGTCTCTCCAACTGCTGTAGGTGTTTGGAAAGGAACATACCAAAGGGAGCGTCATTCTCTGTTATTGGCCTGATGAGGGAAGAGTACAGCGGGGTTATAACCCCTTTTTCTGGAGGCAATGCCTTTACTTATGGGATGAGCACTATACATAGTAATTGAAGTTAAGGTTGCTGTCAACTCGTGTGCCCAGATCTCTCACCACTGACTGTGTGATTAGGGTATTGCTACCAATGTGGTAGTTTGCAGGATCATAAACTTAAAGTAAAAAAATGCATTAAGACCATGACTTTGACACCAGCCATTAGTCTGTGTAAGACCTTCTTGCAGGATGTTGACATCACTAGGGGTTTCAATGATGGCTCCCAGTTTGAAGTCATCAGCAAACTTTGCCAGACAGTCCTTTAGTTTTAGCCTGTATTTCAGAGATGTAGATTCTGACCACTAGGGGTCCCAGAACCAATCCCTGTGGAACACCCCTGGTTACAGGTCTGCTGGAGGAGGTGGAGTCCTCTATTTTGAGCATATGAGTTCTATCAGTGAGCCAGTTTGCAACCAACCTGACAATATATGAGTTGATACCCAGCTGGATGAGTTTATCAATGATGCCTGTGTGGGGGATTGTATCAAAGACCTTGGCTAAGTCTAGGTAGGCCGTATTCACAGATTTGTCCACATCTAGGGCTTTGGTGATGGTTTCTAAGAAGTCCAAGTTTAACAAGCATGATCTCCCCTTGACAAAGTTAAACTAGGTGGGGTTGAGCGTTTAGAGATTTCTTGTATCTTTGTTAATAAGGTCTGTGATGATTCATTCCATGGCCTTGCAGATAAGGCTGGTCAGATTTATGGGTCTATAGTTCCTGGGGTCTGTGGATGCACCCCCCCCCCTTTGTCCAAAGGGATGATGGTAGCTGTTTTTCATTCCTCTGGAACGAAGCCAGTGCATAGTCTGTGATTGAAAAGCATGTCCAATGGTGATGTTAATTCCTGTTTTAACCCATGTAGAACACAGCCCAGGATATTGTCTGGTCCCATAGATGCTATGTTTATGGCTTTGGAGAGGGCATTTAAGACCTACTTCTCAGAGATACTAGGTGAGGGACAGGTGTTAGAGAATGCTTAGGGGTATATGTGATGGGGACAGTGGAGTGAAGTTTTCACTGAGCCTGTAAGCCAGCATGTTTGCTATATCCAAAGGTTCTATATATGTAGTGCCATTAACTATGTTCAGTGCAAATCTGGGCCTTACCTTTGAGGTTACAGATGTAACTAAAGAACACCTTGTGGTTATCCTTAGTTCAGGAAGATAATATGGATTCATAGTTAGCTTTGGAGGACATCACTAGGAGTCTCATTTGCTTGTTTAAGTTGAGGAGGGAGTGTTTCAGTTTTGAGACCATTCCTTCCTACTCATACAGCAATTTCTTTCTCCTGTTGTATATCCTATTAATGGCAGTTGTCCACCAAGCAGGTGTGTTTTTCCTTGAAGACCTTGCTTTGGTTCAGGTAAGGTAGAGTCAATACAATTGTACAAGTGCTTGTATAAAGCATTGGTGTATAAGTCAGCATAGGTGTCTGTTCCATCAGTGGGGGAAGGGCCTATGAAGCTATTTATGCCATCAGATAAGAGGTTGTAATTGGCCTTGGTGATGTTTTTTAGTCTAGTTGTTGCTAAGGGGGGGGGGTTGTGTTATAGTTACTTCTAGCAAGACTGATTTGTGGTCAGATCTCGACAGGGATGGCCATACACGGGGGGGGGGGGGGGGGTGCAGCGGTCTCCCATGTTGTTGAGCACCAGGTCCAAGATGTTTGAGCCCCTTGTGGGTATGTCAATCAGGTGGTCCAGGGCATTGGAGTTAGTCAAGGAACCTTTGGGCAAGTGAGTTAGAACACATATAATTTACCCAGTCTATGGACGGGTAATTAAAGTCACCCAAAACCAGGGTGTTTGGCTGTATCTTGTTTGACTCAAGTAGATCCAATTAGGCTGAGTGGATCTCCTGATTCCTGGAGGAGGTGTTAAAGTTGACAATGACCTGAAGAAGGGTCTTACCTATAGCCCATTGCACCTGAAGTAATTCAAGGGAATCATGTTTTTTAACCAATCTACAGGTGTATTTATCTTTAATGAATGCTGATACACCACCTTCTTTTGTTCTCACACTTTCAGTTTGTGGTCTGAACTTGTGGAAGGAAATGTAACTTAGTATAGCTGGGATGCCCTCCACAGCATTAAACCAGGTCTCGGTGCCTGCACAAATGTCAGTATCTTCCAGGGTGAGGACTGTTTCCAGTAACTGCAGTTTCTGGTTTAGACACCTAGCATTTAGCATAACCATGAGGTTGTTTTTAGGGGGTATTTTTATGTTGGGAATTTTGTTCTTGTGACTTTGCCTAAAGATGCACTATAGGGGTGGCAAGAGCCTTAACCAGTAACTGAAATCCCAGGGGTGACAGATGAAGACTACCTCTGGTAAAGCATTGAGGTCTTTTGACCATGTCATCCCTGACTGACAGATACTGGATCCCCTTTGAATGACACCAGAAACTAAGCCAGTTATTGAAGTCAATCATTTTTTGTTTGTAGTGAAGTATCATCCTAGGCGAAGGTAAAATGCTGCTTAAGGCTAGGGACATACCTGCCTAAGACACAAAACCCCAAGCAATCCTGGAAATCAAAAAACTCACTCCTCAGTCCAGGATCCGGGAATAATCCCTGTCCTGACCCAAGTAAATCTGACCTTGAACTTAGCTTTGAATTTAACTCCTTTTTCATAGACACTATTTCTGCCCTGGCCAAGACTTTTCCCAACAATAACCCACCAGCCCCTCACTCTTCTCCATCTAACTCCCCTAATAACCCTCCCCTTACGTTTGAGCTCAAACCTGTCTCTACTAACTTTATAAAAAGACGTCTGTCCAAACTTAAACCTTGCTCTAATACTCCTGACAATATTCCCTCCTCCTTCCTAAAATGTGCTGCTGATGGTATAGCTCTCTCAATCAGCATCATAATTTACAGATCTATAAAGGAATCATATGTCTCCAAACTCTGGTGCTCAGCTTATATTCTTCCTCTTCATAAAGGAGGCTGAAACACCAGCATCTAAAACTTCCGCCCTATTTCTCTGCTCTCACCAATCTCCAAAATCCTAGAAAAGTGCATCCACCTCCAATTTATGCCTTTCCTAATAAAAAAAATCTTCTTAGACCTACCCAACATGGCTTCCACCCAGGCCATAGCACTATAACTGCTCTACTCTCTTTCCTAGAAACTGTCAACCAAGCCTGAGATTCTGGACACTTGGTTTCCACTGTTTTGCTCGAGCTGTCTAAAGCATTCAATACTGTTTCCCACAAACACCTTCTCTATCATCTCTCAAACCTCCATCTCTCACCAAACACTTTATTCTGGTTCTCCAGCTGCCTATCAGACAGATCTCTGGCAGTAAAATGGAATAACTCCATATCTTCCTTCTTACCTACCCCAACTGGTGTTCCACAGGGATCCATCCTTGGGCCTATGCTTTTTAATATCTTCATCAATAACTTTCACACTGCTATTCCTGATGACAAAATTATTCAATACGCAGACGACTCAACCTTAGTCTGTTCTGCCTCAAACCTCTCTGAATTGCTGACTAAAACCCAAACTGCTTTTTCAACAACCATTAACTGGATGTGCCAAAACCACCTTTCTCTCAATGTAAATAAATCAAAAATTCTACTATTCCCTCACTCAAAGACTTTCTCCTATGACAAAAATGCTTTCAAAGTCCTTAGTCAAACCAACTCGCCTATAGAAGTGGTCCCTTCTGCTAAACTGTTTGCATTACTATTGACAAACAGCTCAAGTTTGATATCCATATTCAACAAACTATTAAGAAAACCCACCAAAAGCTAGGTATAGTGTACAGGAATAATCGCTTTCTCTCCAACTCTACTAGGCATACTCTGGCCACTACTTATCTACTTCCTTCCTTATATTACGGTGCCCCTCTCCTAACTAACCTGTCTTCCTCCATCACCTCCAAACTAGAAAACTGCTACAATAAAATCTCTAAATTTGCCACCAAATCCAAAACTTCCACCCATCATTGCCTTACCCGACTATCCCTTAATTGGTTTTAACTCCCAAACTACTTAGACTGCCTCCAGCTCACCACTGCACAGAGACTTGTATTTCATTCAACAAAACATCCAGCTCTAACAAATATCCTTCCCCCTTACACCCCCAACAGAACTCTCTGATCTGAACATCAAAACTTAATTGCTATCAACAAACCCAAATGTCCAGCTGGCCAATTTTTCCTCTCTGTCTTACTAGGCAAAAAATGGAATTCTCTTCCTTCCACTCTTTAAGAACCATACCAAACTCAGAAAACTTCAAAACCCAGCTTTTCAAACACCTGTAAACTAAATGGAAATGTATCTGTCTTAACCCCACCTAATCATCCCAAGTATATGCCCCCAGGGGGTTCTCTCTCAGGTTCCTAAGCTCTCTATAATCTCCCATAGCTATTTTCCTATGAGTGTATCTAAGCTCTCTGCAACTCTTATAGCTACTTATCACATGACTCAACTGTAAATATTGTAAATAGCTTCTTTCTTTAAAAGTGTGCATGTAAAGTGTATCCACATTTACTTAAATGTATGTATGTAAAATGTTTCCACACCTAAACCATGAGTGTTTGCTCAAATGAAACTGCATAACCCATAAGATCACCCACAATTAATTTTGTTGACTATGCATGACACTGAATGTGCTTATTTGTAACTGTGCTTTATAATGTATGTTTTTCACTTTTGTATCTTTGTATCTAAACTGTATAATGTATCTTGGAGCTTTTCTCCCTGGGCCTCCACTGAAAATGGGTCATTTGGGCTCAGTGGACTTCCCCGGTAATCAAACTGGAAATAAAATAAAATAATAAATAAAATTAGAGAGGTACATCTCAAATCACTGGCACACACATGGACTATGACAGGGTCATAACAATGCCTGTTGTTGACAGAGTTGAGTGTATGTGTGATGTGGCGGATCCAGGCACCGGAGAGACTGCTGACTGTGACTTTCCCCTATCCGACCTGGTGAGAGGGACATCTGTGTGTCACACAACTGAGCTGCCTATGACTAAGATGGTTGTTTTTATGTTATGGCTTAGGAGCTTGATTGGCAAGATACTGGTGTGTGATATATTATGTGTACCATGTTCTGCAGAGGATGTATTATGTGAATCATGTCCGTGCTTGTGTTTGAGAGGTCTCTGATGTTTAGGTAAGCTTCTTGTAAGGACCACTGTATATGTAGGTCTATGTGTTAATTTGGTAGGTGCAGGATGACAACCTGCTTAGTAGCAGATGAACTGACTGGTAAGTGAGAGAGCCTGGATTCTAGGTTCTTGGTATAGATGAATCTCTGACATAATGAATTTGTGTGGACTAGAAGAAATGGGTTGTCTGTGCATGAGGAAATAGAAGAAGATAAGGCTCAAAACTGAACAGTTAAGATAGGGGCAGGTGAGATAAATGGCGATGTATAAATCAATTAAGGAATTCTCTAGGAACAGGTGGTGTTCCTGTGGAAGTCTGGAAGTTACGAGGAAAAAGAGTGATAAAGATCTGGGTAGTTTTGTTTAACATTATTTTAAAAGGAGGGACAGTATCAACATCTTGGAAGAAAGATGGGGTGACTGTATTACCAAAGTGGGTAAATACCCATCAGCCACAGCTTCATGCAGACCAGTTTCAAATTTAAAACCTTTATATCTATACTAGCTAAGAAAATGGCAAAGGTGTTGCCATGGTTGATAGATATGGATCAATGTGATTTTGTGGAGTGGTGCCAAATATTTGACAACATAAACAGAACAATGATGATTCAGAGTAAAGCAGAATGTGAGAAAATGCCACTATTGTTGGTGGGTTTTGATGGAGAGAATGCATTCAGTGGAGTAAACTAGAATTTTACGAGTAGAGCAATGTTAGCATCTGCATTCCCTGTTAGAATAACAAGGCCACTTAATAGCTTATATGAAAGGTCAGAGGCAAGAATTAAGGTGGTCAGGTTCCCCTCCAACAAGCTGTGCTCTAACAGAGGATCCAGGCAGGGGTATCCTCTTTTTACCTCTGTTATTTGCTTAATACTTAGAGCCACTGGTGAGAAAAATAAGGTAGTCACAAATTCAAGAGTTTAATGGGCATGGAAACCAGGAAAAGTTATATTACTTTTGTACTTGATAAATCCAGAAAAAGTAAATTTCAGTGTTTGGGATATTCTGAAACAGTTTCAAGTTTTTTCAGTATATAACTCTTGCCTTTGCTGCTGTGCATCCTGGCTCGTAGCATTCTTACTACTGACCGTCCTCTCCAGCTGCTTATATTGACTACTGAAACAGCTCAGCTGGAAGTTTTTAACCTCCTGCATCTCGGTTTCTCTTGCGTTTGACCTGGAACAAAGCCTCATCAATATAAAATATTAAAATAAAAAAGAAAGAAATAAACCATCCTCTCGAACTGCTTATATTGACTACTGAAATAGCTCATCTGGAAGTTTTTAACCTCTTGCATTTCAGTTCCTCTGCATCTGACCTGGAACAAAGCCTCGCCAATATAAAATATTAAAATAAAAAAGAAAGAAACCATCCACTCCAACTGCTTATATTGACTACTGAAATAGCTCAGCTGGAAGTTTTTAACCTCCTGCATCTCCGTTTCCCCTCCATTTGACCTGCAACAAAGCCTCGCCAATATAAAATATTAAAATTAAAAAAGAAAGAAATGAAGTATGTACAGTTCATGGCCACTTAATATTATATTGCTGTGACTTTAATTAGATTGGTTAGAGTCATGCTTACTAGCTCCCTGCTGGAATCGCCAGCAGCCAAACCCTTACTCTTTATTCTTTCTCAATTCCTGGCCCTAGCCTGGCCCTGACCTTATCTCTTGGGTTTCATGCCAATTGGTTTCCATGTCTGTCTCCTCCTCTGCATCTTTAGGGACCTGTTACAAAACTTCATCCTCACTCATTTTTAATTTCGTAAGTTTCCTCTTATTTTTCAACTGAAGTGTTTCTCATGCTTTGTAGCCTGTGTACTACTCTCACTTTGAGGGTATCTTGCTGATACTACTCTGTTTTCCCTGCTTCTTTCTAACCTCCTAATGTGACCCTCTCACTCCTTTGTTGCTCAAACTGATTAGTGACTGATTGTCTTTTTTCCTTGGTAACTTGGGATTCCGAAATAGCCCCACTACGCTCAGGCTCACTTCGTTCCACTACCCACCCCCATTCCACACCCCCCCCCCATATCATTACCTTTATACTTATCCCCAGACACACCCATAACCTTACACTACACCCCTTCCTGTCATCTTGACCACTCGGTGAAGAGCACATTCCTTCCTGTCCTCTAGGCCACTCAATCTCCATCCCTCCCCTCACTTTCTCACTACTTTCACTAATATCCCCATATAACTCAATCCCTTTTTACTCTCTCTAACACCCCATGACTGCCCCAACCTCATTTTTACTTCCAATTCTTCCTAGCACATTACTAATTATCTTATTATCAACCAACTCCTCCCAATTACCAAAAGCCACCGCCCACCACCCCTGTGACCCTATCACACGTCACTACCCTGTCAGCCCTCTTAACTTATCTACTACAATCCTCAGCACAGTATCCAATTACTCTATCAACCCTCCCCTATATAAATAACAATGTACCCATTACCAGTCAAGGACATTCTAAGACTTCTTCCCTATGCAATCTCCACAGCTACCCTACTTTTCCTCTCAACCTTAACCAGCTACCATGTTCATCTACATCTTCCCTATAACATTACCCCCCCCCCAGACAGACCTCATCTCTAGACTGTAAATCAGCCCCATTAAACTTTCTATTTACTCCACACCTCTTCCAACCCTCCCACACTGATTATCACCAACACAGACAACAAGGAGTAGATCCCACACCTATCTAAAGCATACTAAAATCATCATAAAACTCAACAAGCTTTACCAATCTTTACTAAAAAACCCATAAGTAGTGGGGGTATACACCCCAACTCAGGTCCAGCCACAACAATCACCCCAAACCCCAACCTAATTAACACCCTACTTCACAGGCAAAAACCTCTCTGCTCATTCTCTACCTAAATATGAGAAGTATCCTCAATACGGTTCATGACCTACATGTCCTATGAGCTCTATACAAGCCAGACATTCTCCTACTGACTGAGACCTGTCTAAAGCCCGAAATTCACAATAATGAAATTACGGCTCCTGGGTATAATATCTACCGGAAGGACAGACAAAGAAAAAGGGGAGGGGGTAGCTATAATGTACAAGAACCACCTTAACCTTGAACAATTAGAAATTACCCTCCCAGATAGCAAAAATGTCAAACTCATTCTTGCCAAGTTTAAATTGAACCCCAAAAAACATATTAATATCATAGGAGGCTACATACCCCCTGGGAATAACATTACAATTATGGAAAACCTACTAGAATGGGTCACAAACTTCCTACTGCAAGAAAATATCATATTAGGTGACTTTAACATAGATTGGCTCAACTGTTCTAGCCAAAATCCAGTCACCCACATTAACCTCTGTGGGTTTACCCAAGTCATTACATCTCCCATGACAAACAACAAAAGAACCAAACACCAGTCCATTCTTGACTGGATACTTACATCGCACCCATCCCTTGCAGCCCAAGCTGGACGTCTTCCAGACATTCCCAGTGACCACCAACCAACATATCTACTGAGAACCAAAACTCATATGTGTCAAGTAACACATAAAGAAGTCAGAAACAAAAAGAACTTTAACCCTAGTGTCTTTAACAATGACCTAAAAAATTGCAACTGGACCCCTTTAAAATGGTTACCACTTGATGAGGCAGTGCAATACTTTAATTCAACCTTCTTAAACATAATGAACCAACATGCTCCCCACAAACCACTAGAATAAAAGCCAGACATGCCCCCCTAGTTAACTAAAGCCACCAAAACTATTCTCAAAGAAAGGAATAAAGCATGGGAACAGTTTCATAAAAACAAAACCCAAATAGAAAAACAAAAATACTTAAAACTGTGCAACAAAGACAAGAAACTCATCAAAATAGACAAAATCATCTATTACCAAAATCTACAAGAAAAACATGCTAGAACCCCCCCAAAAAATCTGGGCTGCAGTCAACTCTGTACTGCAACCTGGGAAAACTACTACCCCCACACCCAAAACAGGGAACAACAATGACAATATCCCGACAGAGTTTAACAAATACTTTACTGAGACAATCCAGGCCCTAACTAATAACCAAATAAACTCCACTCACCCAACCCCAAGAAAAAAATCAGCCACAATGGAAACACAAGCTAGCAGCTCCCACTTTAGCTTCCAACCAGTATCTATCAAAACCATCCAAAAACTCCTCCAAAAGCTCAAACCCACCACCCTGGCTGTGGACAACCTACCCACAGAATACCTCCAAATAGCAGCAACAGCCATAGTCTATCCGGTTGCTATTCTCGTTAACATCTATCATAGAGTGTAAAGTACCTCAACTATGGAAAATCTCCCATATCATACTACTACACAAAGGAGGTAATTCCTTTGAACGCAATAACTATCATCCTATTGTTATCTTATCACTCATATCTAAAATCCTAGAAAGGGTCATACACACTCAACATATGAACTACGTCCTAAAAAACAAATTGCTATCTAAAAACCAGCATGGCTTTAGGCCCTTCCACAGTATGTTCATCGCACTTATATCATTCACAAATACCATTAATTACCATGGAAATAATGAAAAACTTGTCTCAGACATATTTTTAGAACTATCCAAAGCTTTTGATATGATTATCCACAATAGACTTCTCAACTCACTCTTCACCTTTAAACCTTAGTTCCTCCTCCAACACATGGATGAAGAGCTATCTATCAGGTCAGCATCAAGCAATAAAATGGCAAAACCAACTATCCCTTCTACTACCAGTATCCTTAGTAGTCCCTCAAGGGTCCATCCTAGGCCCATTGCTCTTCACTCTATTCACCAATCAACTCACATCCTCCACTCCCAGGGCCTCAGCTATTCAATATGCAGATGATATCACTATCATATGTGCAGCCCCCACTCTAGACCTTCTCCACTCACAAACACAAGAGTCCTTCTCACTAGCAGAAACGTGGTTCTCTAACCACCAGCTTTTTCTTAACCCAAATAAAACAAAATTACTGCTGTTTTCCTCTCATAGAACCCCCCACCCAAAGATAACTTCACAATAACCTCTGATAACAAAACTGGAATCACCCCAACTACCCACACCAAAATATTAGGCACTGAAATAGACAACAACCTAAGATTTGACCTGCACATTGCCCAAACTATCAAGAAAGTCCACAAAAACCTCACCTGCTCTAGCGTAACAAACAACTTCTCACAAACCAATCCAGAGCCACAATAGCAAGGACACATCTGCTATCCACCCTCCTCTATGCATCCTCAGTCCTAACCAACCTTCATAAATCCGACCTAAACAAGCTAGAATCCTGCTACAATAAGATAGCTAGATTTGCTACAGCATCAGCATATAGGACGCATCATTGCACCTCCCTCAAAAACCTAAACTGGTTAGAACTCCCTCTACTATTACAACTCAATCAACTGTCACTAGCACATAAGCTATACTACTACCCAGGCAAAATTCCATCCCTCCAACAGCTAATACAACCTCACATCACAACAAGAGCCTTGAGATCTAGCACCCTTAATCTTCTAGAAGTCACCAAATATAACAATGAAGCAGGGAAATCTCTCCTTATGAAAGCATAACTGCAAAATATTGTATCTATAAATTGTAAACAAATGCATGCACAAAATTTATGTCTGCCATGTACCATAATGTACTAGAAGTGTGTCATCTCTGTATTGTAACTAGTCTGTAGTAGTATGATAGTGTATAGTATGTAAATGGAGCTTTTCTCCCAGGGCCTCCGCTGAAAACAGACGTGTCCAGCCGGACTTTCCCGGTAAACAAATGTAAAATAAATAAATAAAATAAAATAACATAAATGAAAACAAAACAAAGGCTATAGTAGTAAACTATATACCTACACAAGAATTGGTTCAGCAATACCCATATCTATGAGGACATAAGATGAAGTATTTAGGGATATGGATTAAAAAGGATTCTGTTACAGGGTGGTTTAGGACCACTAGATTTGAAGTCCACAGTTACAGCTGATATATATATATATATATATCATCATCTTCTTTCAGCTGTTCCCATTAGGGGTCGCCACAGCAGATCACCTGTGTCCATTTCTTCCTGTCCTCTGCATCTTGCTCTGTCACACCAACCACCTGCATGTCCTCTCTCACCACATCCATAAACCTTTAGGCCTTCCTCTTTTCCTGTTACCTGGTAGCTTCATCCTTAGCATCTTTTTTCCCAATATACTCAGCATCCCTCCTCAGCACATGTCCAAACCAACGTAATCGTGCATCTCTGGCTTTGTCTCCAAACCTTCCAACCTGGGCTGACCCTCTAATATACTTATTCCTAATCCTGTCCACCCTCGTCACACCCAGTGCAAATCTTAACATCTTTAATTATGCCACATCCAGCTCAAACTCCTGCTTTTTTGTCAATGCCACTGTCTCCAACCCATATAACATAGCTGGTCTCACTACCCACTTGTAGACCTTCCCTTTCACTCTTACAGGTACTCGTCTGTCACAAATCACTCCTGACACTCTTCTCCACCCACTCCATCCTGCCTGTACTCTCTTCTTCTCCACCCACTCCATCCTGCCTGTACTCTCTTCTTCACCTCTCTTCCACACTCACCGTTACTCTGAACTATTGCCTCCAAGTGTTTAAACTCATCTACCTTCGCCACCTCTACTCCTTGCATCCTCACCATTCCTCTATCCTCCCTCTCATTCACACACATATATTCTGTATTAGTGCTGCTGACCTTCATTCCTCTTCTCTCTAGAGCATATCTCCATCTCTCCAGGGTCACCTCCACCTGTTCCCTACTCTCACTACAGATCACAATGTCATCTGCAAACATCATAGTCCACAGGGACTCCTGTCTGATCTCGTCTGTCAACCTGTCCATCACCATTGCAAATAAGAAAGGGCTCAGAGCTGATCCTTGATGTAATCCCACCTCCACCTTAAATGCATCCGTCACACCCACCGCAGACCTCACCGCTGTCACACTACCCTCGTACATATCCTGTACCACTCTTACATACTTTTCTGACACTCCTGACTTCCTCATACAATACCACAACTCCTCTTTAGTCACCCTATCATATGCTTTCTCTAAGTCCACAAAGACACAATGCAACTCCTTCTGACATTCTCTGTACTTCTCCATCAACACTCTCAGAGCAAAGATTGCATCTGTAGTGCTCTTTCCTGGCATGAAACCATACTGCTGATCACTAATCATCATCTCCCTTCTTAACCTAGATTCCACTACTCTCTCCCATAACTTCAAGCTGTGACTGATCAATTTTATCCCTCTGTAGTTACTGCAGCTCTGCACATCACCCTTATTCTTAAAGATAAGTACCAAAACACTTTTTCTCCATTCCTCAGGCATCCTCTCACTTTCCAAGATTTCATTAAACAATCTGGTTAAAAACTCCACTGCCATTTCACCTTAACTACTCCATGCTTCCAAAGGTATGTCATCTGGACCAACAGCCTTTCCATTCTTCATTCTCTTGTATACTATATGCAGGAGGGCACAGATGAAAGTGGAAAGCTATGATGATTAAGTAGGGGAGGTGTTAAAGAAAAAAGGACAGAATAGGTTTTTGGATACCAACCTTTATGGAGAATAAACGACCACGGAGAATATATTTATAAATTAACAAAATGCATTATACAAATTAAGCCAACAGGAAGGGAGAACAGAGATTTTAAGAACAGGGATGACTGCAAGTAGGAACATAGAAAATAGGCATGAGAGAGATGGAATTTATTTTACAAATTATCAAAGTAGTCAAGGTTTTAGGAGCAGATAATTATAAAAGGGAAAGGTAACAGAGAATGATGAGGCCAAGTGGAAGTCTGGACTGCAAGTTACAGACTGCCTTTCCTACCAGGGATTGATAAGAGTATAATAAAACTGAAAGAGATAGGGGAGTCCTAAGTGAAAGACCAGCGCTGGTTGAGCTTTTAGTTGAGTCTAGAAAATAAACTGCTGTTAACTAGTACATCATATAAAGTACTGCATTGATAAATATAAAAATCAATAAAAAGAGTTTAGCTTATAAAAAGTTGGAAAGAAAGAGAATGGAAAGGAAATATACATATGAATAATGTGAAGATCTGTATGGCTCCCAAGTAGGTGACAAAGTCTAGAAGGTTTAGAATCCATGTATGGAAATAGCAGACTTCAGAGAAATTTTCTTCAGGGAGGTAGCAATTGTAGTTATGATGGGAAAGATGGAGGGTACTGGAAACATTTTGGGGGGAATGTGACAAGCTGGAAAACTTAAAAAATTCCCTACAGAATACTTTGTCCAAAATGTTGGGGAAGCAAATGATTGTAACTAAAAAAATAATTATTTTGGGCTGGGGATACAATAACTGAACTGCCTAGACATAGTAAAGCCTTGCTAAGTTTAATGCTAATGGATGCCAAGAAAGCAAGTACAAGAACATGGAAATCAAGGTCCAAACCAACTGGAACTGAAATACTAAACACTGTAAAGGAGAAACAAGAACTGTAGAGGGGATCTTTAGAAAAGGAAACAACTGAATTACATATAAATAAATAACTAACTGAATTTCTGGCAACAAACCATACAGAAAAGTGTTCACGGGAAGAGAAGTTGAAATTAAAGGAAGACAGGACTTGAGCAAGCTATGCAATGGCATGAATGGTAAGTGTTAATGAAGAAAAATGATGTGTGCTATTCAGCAAACTGATGAAAATGTTTACAATGTTTTTTTCTTTTCTGTAACTGTTTGTGTACCCACTGTTAACATCTTGAGAAGTTAATAAAGTAGAGCAACCTTCATATGGTCAAAATTAAAATTTGGTGGAACTATATCTGCTATGTTAGGATGTCCAGTAGCCAGACATGGTCTCAAAAAGACTTTGGCCAGTAAATGTAAGCTGAGGTAAGTGAGGTGCAGACCATCCCTTGTGAAACAAGTTAGTCTGTCTTCCAGCTCACCAGGCCAGCACATACTAGGCCCTCCTAGAATGACACCAACTACATAGCCAGTTGCTGACGCCATTTATCTCCTGTTTGTTGCAAAGTAGGTAGCTCAGAGTTTTGCCTGTATTTAACAGATGCACTGTGAAATCCAACACATCCCCCTGCATGTCCGTAAGGGTTAAGCATTGCAAGTCATTCACACCTACATGGACTGCCACTGAGTTGTATTCATATATGCCCAGTATAAGGGACTGAAGAGGCCAAGTGAAATCTCTCATCCTGATGCAGCAAAGAAGTATGTCATCCTGCCCTTGTCCTGTCTCACGATTATATGGCTGACTATGACGTCACCGATGACCAGGAGATATTATGTTCATATTCCATGAATTTGTGGCTGTGTAAGGTTTACAAACCACTGGCTCACTGATATGTGTGAATTTGATAATGTTGTGGTACTACTTATGGTAAGACTTAACTTTCCCATTTCTTAGAGACTTTAGAAATTACTTTGATCGCCTCAACATATGATGTCTTGGTGGGTTCTTGAAGAAATGTGATGCATTGTGGTACTCACAGGGCATCTATTAAAATGAGACGGTTGCCTCTATGCTTTGAAGACACCTACACTTCTCAAGGGCCATACTGTGCATATCAAGCAATAGCTAATCATCTGTGAGTATTAGGCAGTGCCTACACAACCAAGGAACACCCAACGCTATGAGACTGGCTACAGAAGGGACACAACCTGATTTGTCTTCCATGTCCGACAGCAGGAGACTTTATTTATTACAAGATGTTCACTTGAAACATTTAACAGCGTAGCTGACAAGTGTGTGGATATTTCAGGAAAAAAGGTTAGAATGAACAGCCAATAAATGAGGTTACAATTATAGCCAGCTCAACAACAAATAGTGTATGTGGCTCACAGTGCCATGAAGCGAGATTAATAACAGCTGGGGTGAATATGCCATGGGGAGGGTCACAACATAACTAAGGACAAATAATAGCAGCTAGGGTGTATATGACACAGGGAGAATCGAATCTACCTTAGTAGATCGACATGTTAAAAGAGCGAACACGAATTAACCGACGCCAGAAGATCGCAAGTCACTTCACCGACGCCAGAAGATCGACAGTGCACAAACACGACATCGCATACACCCGACACATCATTCCAACAAACAAAACAAATCCCCTATCCAAAACCCACACACACAACACAAGCACACCAAAATCCTTACAAACAAACACTAACCCATACATACACAACTATCTACAACCCTAACCCAAACCCTTACCCTAAGGTCCGTCACTATCGCACACTCACCTAACCCGTGCCCTAACCCTAACTCACTTATTCCACCCCTACCCCTACAGACCACCAACATCGCACAC
>NC_056732.1:1798433212-1798435712 GCF_019279795.1 Protopterus annectens
GAAGGAGAGAAAGGCCTGGTCAGAAGCCATGTTGGGTTGGCGTGATTAGTTGGTGATTGCCTAAGCTGAAGGTGGATGCATTTTTCCAGAAGTTTTGAGATTTGGGAGAGGATAGCTATGGGGCGAAATTAGAGATGCTATTGTTTTTGGTTTCTTTATGGAGAGGTAGAATAAAGGCAGTACGCCATAATTTGGGCACATAAAATTCCAGCATGGATCTATTGATCAAGATGCTAATAGGAAGAGCGATACCATCTGCGGCTACTTTTAGGAAGGAGGAAGGGATATTGTCAGGGGCAGTGGAGCATGGTTTTAATTTAGAGAGTAATTTTTTTATGTGGGAGGTTGAGATAGGATTAAACTCAAATATTGGTGGAGGATTGGGGGCAGATTGGTGGTGTAGGGGATGAGGAAGATTAGATACGTTGAGGGGAAGGGTTATTGTTAGGGAAGATCTTGGTCAGTTCTGCTATGGAGTTGGTGAAGAAGTTGAATAGAGAGGCTATTTTAGGGTCAGATTTGCTGGTGTCAGGGCAGGGGTTGTTTTTGGTAACTGGGTTGAGAAGAGAATTAATGGAATTCCAGAAGTGTTTGGGACTTTCTGATTGGCTAGACTGGATTTTGATATAAAATGACTTTTTGTCTCTGATGATTTGTTTTTTAGCAAGATTGCAGAGTTGTTTACATTTAAGAAAAGTTTCAGGCTGCTTGTTTTGATGGTATGTTTTCCAGGATTTATCTCTTTGTAGCATACGTTTTTTGGTATCTTTGGTTAGCCATGGGGCAGTTTTGGATTTTACTCTTTTTGTTCTTGATGGATCTAAGGAGTTTGATATTTAAGAAGGCTGAGTTGAAAAATTCTATGGCATTATCTAGTGGAAGAGTTTTTAGGGGGTTCCAGTTTGTTTTAGGGAGTCAGAGAAGGTAGTGGGTTTACGTTTGTGAGGTTACGTGTGTGAATATATTGGTGTAGGTGAGGAGAGGAGTGGGTAGCTCGGTAGATGTAAGCTGGCAAGTAGTCTTCTATAGGGTCAAGTGTAATGCCAGAGTTTAAGACTTTTTCGGATGGAATGCTAGGATACAGTCTAGTGTGGTACCTGGGGGTTAGTTTTGTTGGGTTTGGTAATGGAGTTAGTTAGTTGGGTATAGTTAAATAGATTGATGGATAAGGTGGGATTAGGGTTATTGATTTTATTCCAATCGATATTTACATCTCCAAGTATAAAGGTCTCTAGCTTAATATTGGTAGAGGTCCAGAGGAGAATTTCCTCAAGAGTAGTGGTGTTATTACCAAGTGGGATGTAGAGGGCAATGACACAAATGCTTTTGTGGTTATTTACTTTTAGTAGGCCTATTACTAGTTCTCATAGGTTCATAGATTAGTACTAGGCTAAAGGGCCTTGCGAGCCATTTTAAGCCTAGCCAATTATCCCTTGTGAGACTCAAAACCTGCACCTTGTGTTTGTAAGGCAAACACCTTAACCATTAGGCCACCCTCCCAACATTGAATGGGGGGATAGGATTGGGGAGGGGAGTGATGGATAGCAGGTTAGAGTAGATTAAGGCTACCCCACCACCTTTTCTATTTAAGCGATCGTGTCTGAGGGATTGGAATCCAGGAGGGAGGAATTCAGAGTCACAAATATGAAGCTTTAGCCAGGTTTCTGAGATGGCTACAATGTCAGGTAGGTTGTAGTTTAGCCAAGCATGGAAGTGGGCTACTTTATTTCTTAAACTTTGGGCATTGATGGTGAAGAATTTGAGGTATTTATGTTTAGCTTTATTGTTTGTGATAGGGAGACTGGAACTAGAGGAAGTGTTTGGTCCAGGATTAGGATGTGTGCTCCTGCTAGGTAGAGGAAGGGTAGTAGTATTTTTCATTTGGTCTTTAATAATTGTGGAAAGCAAAGTATTAGTTTAGGTATGTGGTATTTAGTTGAGGGGGGAAAAAGGTTTATTTTGAAGTAGTAGAGTGGATTGGGTTGAACTACAGAGGCGGATATGTTGTGGAAGTGTGTTTTAGAGTTATGAGGAAGGAGGCTGGGAGTGGGGGGGGTAGGATAGGAAGAGGGTGGAGTAGGTTATAGGAGTAGGAGGTAGCATGGTATAAAGGGAGTAAGAATAGAATGCAGATAGATGTGATGAGAATGGTTTGAGGTAGGAGACAAGGCATGGTAGAGGATATGGAGATGGAGTAGAAGCAGATGTTATAGGAACTTTGGGGGGGGGAGTGGTTGTGATAGGCAGGTGGAGGTAGAAAGGGGAGGGATTGTAGAGGGAGATGATTGGTTGGTTGAGAGGGGGGAGTGGTTTGGTGTTGAAATAAATGTAGGAGGAGTGGGGGCGAGTGGAAATTGGGGGCAAGGTCGGTGAGCGGAGTGAGCCCGTAGGGCGAATGGAGCGAGAAGAGCTGGAGAGAAGGTGGCTGGTTGAGACCAATCAGCCAGCTGTAGCAGAAATGTGGGATCTTAGATGAAGTGCAGCAACAGCAGGGGTAAGT